>NW_027502300.1:0-15981 GCF_021521415.1 Bidens hawaiensis | reverse complement strand
CTCAGATTTGAAACCTGACTCAAGTCCCACAGTGATGAGCTTCCTCCTTAATGATGCTCGTGAATCCTGGGTAAGCTAGGTCTGGAGCGTCAAAATAAGTATAGACGATTAACAACCCGTCTTTAAAAGACTCACTTTTGGGTAGTTCCAATCACTGTTATAATAATAATAATAATAATAATAATAATAACACAATTGCAGGGGTAGTAAAGTCGTTTCATGAGTAATGTTCTATTTTGCTTAGCTGGAACCGAAACATATATAAATGAAACGAGGCGGTGAAAGTCTTAAAAGCGCCACTGAGAACGACATTCAACGATTTAATAATATCTTTTTAGCATTTATTTTGGTACCCCATATTTATTTATCATAATTAACAATTTTTCTATTAAATAAATATTAAATGATCCCTGTATAAATAGTTTAGGACAGACATTAAAGACAGACATTAAAGACTTCAATTTAAAAAAAAAAAAGGAATATTTTGACTTCAAGTTTTATATGTAACAATCAAATAGATGGTTTCGAGTTAGGTTTCCTATGATGAATTTTCTTTTAAAAGAGTTCTTCAATACTCACAGGAATGGAGATGACCCATCACTCATCAGTTATATAAATTTGTAATATATATTTTTAATAACTATTAACTACAGACATAAATGTCATTTTACATAATAAAAATTATTTTCTTTAAACAAATATAATAACCAAACGACTTATAATCTTATGACCATATGCAATGGTCACCCTACACACAACGAGTGTGGTGATTTTACACCGTCACCGTATATTTTCGTTGTTTGGTAGACAATGTGAAGGGAGCGGGAATACCGTACAAAATGCAAGCCACGATGGTTGGTGCACAGGAGAAGACTATACGAAGGGAGCGGGAATACAATAACACATGACCTAACACCAATACATAACTAGCGACATTTTTTTTATCATACTCAATAAATAGTCATATAATATAGTAAAGTTTACAAATTTAATATCTTAAACTATTTCTAAAATTATTTAGTTTGATTATTTATTTATTTATGTAATAACTTAGTCATAAGATACAATAAAAAATAAAGTAAAATAGGACCATCACTATTTCGTGATCTGAGAGCATGCCCGTAGTCAACATGGAAGACAGAAAGGCGAGTCAGATATGACGAGGAGAGAAGGTATGATATCCTTTCCCTCCCCAACTATCAATGATTATCGCCTTATCAGTAGGCCCCAACACAAAAACTTTTAACCGACTTTAAAAAACTAGAAACCGATTCGAAACCCAAAAACCGAACCAAAAACCTAATCCGGTTTTAAAAAATTTAATACAGCAAGGTCTGTATAAAGAAACAAAGTCATAACCGAGTCAGAAAATATATCCACTTAAGTATTAATCCGTGTCAAATATAGTATGAGTACACTGGCACTCATTTATTACGACGGATTTGATACGTCATCTGTCACACTTAAATTCTAACCCCAATTCACCACATTCATACTCTCTTTAATTTATTCAATTCAATTTTTTTTTTCTCTACCCAATTTGTTTATTCTCCAATTCTTGTACTTTTGTGCTTCAATTTGATCAATTAGCTTCATTTAGTCATAATTTTGTTGGGTTTGTTGGATTATTGAATTGGGTTTTGTCAATTCCGTGTTGATTTGTTAATTGTGTTATTATATCAAGATTTTTTAATTTTTTGTCAATTTTTAGTACTTTCTTTTTTTGCTTAATTAGGTTAATAATTTGTTATATGTAAAATCTGAAGTGGGTTTGTGTTGAAGATGAAGAAGTGGTTTTCTTGCATAAAATGTTGTTCTAAAGATGTTAAAAATTTCGATGGTGATATCGATTCGAATGGAGTTGCAGGTTTGATAATATGTTTTTGTTGTTTTTTTTTCTTTTTGTAGGGGTGTGCACGGTTTGGTTTAAGAGAAAACCGAACCAAAAACCGAAACTTGGTTGGAATTTTGAAAAGCGTTCGGTTTCAGTTTCTTGGTTTTTGGCTTGGGTTCAGTAGGGATTCGGTTTTTTCGCGTTCGCCATATGAGCTTGAGAATTTTGGGTTATATATTTGTTAAATTCTAGCCCTGCTTGCGGTGCGCACATATGATGTATATATGTGTGAACCCTCGGGTGGGCAAAAGTGAAATTGCACTAATTTTGACATTATTTTACTAATCTCGTGAAAATAACGTTAAAAGTGACGGACGGTTAATCAGGCATCATGTAGTGGCGTTGATAGCCGAAAGACAAGGGTACATGCACCGATCAGCCGGTGTCCCGATGATTGAGTGCTATGTGCCTTATGTCCAAGGCTTGATGCAAAACTACTATCGAGCCGGGGGTCTCTCCGGAAGCAGCCTCTCTATCCTTATGGGGTAGAGGTAAGGCTGTCTACATCTTACCCTCCTCAGACTCTACTATAGCTTTGCTATTGGTGGGATATACTGAGTACGATGATGATGATGATGATGATGATGATATTTGTTAAATTTGTTAAAACATTAAACCAAACCGTCAGTTTTTGTTTTGGTTCGTTTTTTTGTTTTTGTTTTTTTTTTTTCAGTTTATTTCCTGTTTCGGATCGGAATTTTCAGTTTCGTGCACACCCATACTATTTTGTATTGATTTGTGGATTTGTTTATTAAAATTAAATAATGTTGGTGTGTAGATAAGAAGGTGAATGATGAATCAATGAAGGAGAAAAAGTTTAATAGTCATAGGGCTAATGTGGCTCATAGTTTCACATTTCGTGAGCTTGCGGTTGCGACGCAGAACTTTAAGGATACTAATTTGATCGGTGAGGGTGGGTTCGGGAGTGTGTTCAAGGGGCGGTTGGAATCCGGGAAAGTAAGTTGTTATCGTGTTTTGTTAAGTGATTATAGTGTTGGATTTTGGGATTAATGGTTGAGTTTTGATGAGCAGGTGGTTGCGGTAAAGCAGTTGAACCTTAATGGTCTTCAAGGGAACCAGGAGTTTATTGTTGAGGTGTTAATGTTGAGTCTTTTGCGCCATTCGAATCTTGTTACTTTGATCGGTTATTGTACTGATGGAGATCAGAGATTGTTGGTTTATGAGTACATGCCACTCGGTAGCCTCGAAAATCATCTTTTTGGTATGTTCTAATGATATATTTGTGCTTTTAACATTATACTAATGGTACACATTTTGGTTTCAGAGTTATAATAATGCTTGTTATATGTGAATTATCAACAATTTAACATAGAACCAATGCCTCAAAGATTATTATTATTATTTTTTTGAAATTTCAATGCCTTTGTTTTCGATTTTGGGCTTTAATCTTTTGATGTATTTGTTATTATTGTCTGTAATTTGAAATGTGCTTGCTGTTTTATAAGTTATGATCTTAATACTTAGTTTAAAAAGATAGGGATTTAGCAAGAAAGATAAAAAGCTACTATCTTTCTCCATTATTCGTGTTCTTTTTCTTCTTATTGCCCGCTTTTGACCGGAAAATTTTATAAAGTCTACTAAATAGTAGTTAAGTGACAGCTGGAAATTACAACACACTTTGACCGGAAATAAGCAGATAATATAATTTTTTTTATATTTTCTTTTGTATCATGTTAATACTTCAAGAAATGAATATGATTCTTGTGACTTCACATGATTCATGTTTTTTTCACAAAAAGCTTAACTTAGTTGAATAACTTTAACACATAATATATTTTATATTTTCAGATCTAGAGCCTGATCAAGAGCCACTGGACTGGTATACTCGTTTAAAGATTGCTGTTGGTGCAGCCCGTGGACTCGAGTATCTCCATTGCAAAGCAAACCCGCCTGTAATTTACCGTGATTTAAAATCTTCAAACATATTATTGGATCATGACTTTAAGCCCAAGCTTTCAGATTTTGGGCTGGCTAAATTGGGCCCGGTTGGTGGTAACACTCATGTGTCGACTCGAGTTATGGGTACTTATGGTTATTGTGCTCCTGATTATGCTATGAGTGGGAAGTTAACTACAAAGTCGGATATTTATAGCTTTGGTGTAGTTATGTTGGAGCTTATTACCGGACGTAGAGCCATTGATACGACTAAGAAACCGGGAGAGCAGAATTTAGTTGTTTGGGTGAGTTGACTTTTTGACTTTTAAAGACTAGTTCTTCTATTAGTAGGGTGTGCATGGGTTGGTTTTGGGCTCAAACGGAACCAAGAACTGAAAACTCGGTTTTGGTTTTTTCGGTTTCAGTTCTTTAGGTTTTTGATTTGGGTTCACTTCAGTTTTGGTTTTACCATTCTGGCTTGAAATTTTTGTGCTGAAAAAATGGTCTAAAAATAATGTGGTTGGGCCTAAAACTTTGTGCCTAAATTTTTTCTCTCACTATTAATTTCATGATTATTATAAATGGGGTTAAAATATATGGGTAAAATTATTTATTAAGTTTTATAAATTACTTAAAAGTCACAATTAAAATTGAAAATCCATAAATTCAGTTCGTTTTTTTAGGTCTTAACTGCATACAAACCGTCGGTTTTGTGTATGGGTTCGTTTTTTTTCGGTTATGAATCGGAATTTTCAGTTACATGCACACAGCTATTACATAGTAATAGTTGTCTTGAAAACGAACTGAATGCTCAGTGAACAGTTCGGTGGGAACTTTGTTAATCTAATAAATGAATGAACATGAACAAAAACTTTTGTTCATTCAATTAAACGAATGAACATGGACACATGTCTCTTGAACGTTCGTTTACGTTCATTCTTTTAAATTTTTTATGTTCGTTAATATTATCATTTAAATTTTTGGCTCATTACAACTTAGCCTAGTTAATTTTAATAACCTTTTAGGTCCAATACATTGTTCTTCACATACTTTTAACTGTTTTAGCTTGTTACGTTCGTTCATCTGTATTTAGTTATGTTCGCTCGTTTACGGTTGTGAACTGCTCGTTTAACTGTTAATAATGAATATAAACGTACCAGGACATGTTCATTCTCTTAACGAACGTACACGAACAAGAAAACCCCATTTGGTTAATTGTTTATGTTCGATTATTTAATTTGTTAATGTTAAACGAACAAACATGAACATACACCGTTCGTGTTCGTTCGATTTAGTTACCGGCCTAATTAATAGTTTAATTATGAATACAGAAACCATATTTTTTCAATAATAATCTGAATCTTTTAAATGAACTATTTGTGATCAAACACAACCCAAACCGACCCAATTTAGTAAACGCGTCGGGATGGCAATGGGTCGGGTTTGGGACGGGTCTAGGTATTCCCAGACCGGGACCCGATTATAAAACCCTGTCCCAGACCCGTCGGGTATTTATCGGGTAAATACCCATCGGGTATTGGGTATACCCGCGGGTTTGGGGTATACCCGTTAGTTTATTAAAAATACCCGTCGGGTATGTCCGACTCAAATCCCATCGGGTTTTGAAAATACAACAGAAAAAAAATTATTTTTCTAGTTTCATGATACACTCAATTCAACAAAAAGAAAAAAATTATACCAAAAAATATAAAAAGATCTACGTAGTTTATAGAGGATGAGTGAGTGACGGAATGTAATACAATATATATATATATGTGTGTGTATATATAATATAATTTTAATATTCATGAATGACACACAAAGGACAATTGAACACAAATACCATTTTTTTTATTGTTACTATGTGGTGTGTGTGTGTGTCTATATATATATATATATAATTATGTCGGGTATATCATCGGGTAAACGGGTCCATATTATCGGGTAATCAGGTATATTAGAAATTCCAGACCCGTCCCATTAGACCCACGAAAAATTTAAAAACTAATCCCAGACCCATCCCATACCCTAATGGGACGGGTAAGTCCCGTCCCAATTATGTCGGGTATCGGGTATTCCCATTGGGTTCGGGTTTCACTGCCATCCCTACGGGTCAAATTTGCTGCCTCTTAAGTACATTTATCTTTGTTGCACAAATTGTTTTTTGCTTTGAATAATAATATTATTGAATATATGTAGTCGCGTCCCTTCTTAAAAGACCGTAAGAAGTTTGTTCAGCTGGTGGACCCTATGCTGCACGGTCGATTCTCCGTGCGTTCAGTGCACCATGTGGTCGCAGTAACTGCAATGTGTCTTCAAGAGCAAGCAAATTTCCGGCCCTTGATTGGTGATATTGTTGTTGCACTCGAGTACTTAGCTTCTCAAGCTGAAACATTTGAAAATCTTAAGAGTTTGACTAATATCGAATCTCAACCGTCACCCTCAAAACAAGCTGAAGAAGGTCATGCTCGTAAGCTATCAACGTGACGGTTTTTCTGTTTATTGTGCTTGCACAAAATAACACCGATTTCTTTTTACCAAATAATTTACTAGAAACTTAAGGTAAAGGTCGTAAAATGATACTTGTTAATTCATATTTGATAAATGTAGATAAAATTAATTGTTTTGTTTTGTTTTGTTTTTAGGGTAAAGGTATGCCTTCGCTCGCCAACGGTGTATAATTCGTAAGTGTCGGTTTTCGGATACAGTTTTTAAATCTACTTTTCTTTAATGTAGAGTTATAACTTATAATGATGGTTTTCATTTTATATGTAGATAAATATATATGGACCTAATGTTTTGTTTCTTTGTCACTAGACATTTTGGTTTTGACTTATGAGTTTGAATTCATAATAGGCCTACCAAAAGCAAAAGTTTTGTTCTTTGTTTTCAATGATATATTTTTGAAGTTGCATTTCGAGACCTTTAACTTACAGTTAGTGACATTCTAATCCCTGAACTCTACAAGACTTAACATACACAAGGTAGGGTTTCAAATTGTTTTGTTGTGTGTGATGGTGCTTGCTTTAGGCATCGTTTTCGGTTGTTTGTGTTTGATTTAGGCGTTTTTAGGTGTTTATGACGTTTATAATTTTCGACGGAAGTTGTGCGTTCATAGAGAGCTAGCGTACTTTCGTGTTTGTAGATGAATTAATGGATTTAGATTTTATGCATTATGGTGCACGTTTTTAGAAAGAAACGGGTTTGTGTTTTTCTAGTCGTGGATGGTGGTGTTGACGATGGTCATAATGGTGGTGTATGGGTAGTGGAGGATTTTCCGTAGGATGATGCCTGTAGTCGAGGGCAGATTTAGGAGGTTTGAGTGGTAGCCCGGGTTACCCTTCAACTTTGTCGACGAAGTGCATATATTATTATTTAATTAAGGATTTTAGCATTCTTAGGAAATCAATATGTAGACTATGTGTAGTAATTTAATACCATCATCTATAAGTGTCAGAGTGACTATCAAACATCACTATAAATCCTTTGGATTTACCCGTGCAAGTTCGAAACTTGTCTATAGTGGTAGTATGTGGTTAGCGGATTGTGGTGGTGAGAATGACAATTATAGTGACACGAGAATTTCTGAAAAAACCAATACATTCATAGTAGAAACTCTACCTTTTTGACCTATCGCATTTCATTATTCATATATCTTTATCTTACTCATAAATACTTATTGTATTAGTTTTTTCCTTATTCTTAAATACTCACTAACTCTTACACAGATGAGAGAATTTCTATATTTAGAGTATCATTATGTATAAATTTCTAACTTTCGGAGATAGAGATGGAGAATCAGATAACTTACTTGGAATCCTCTCAATCCATGAATTTCCGTAGCACTAAAAATGAATTAAATAAACTAATTAAAAAAATAAAAGTTAAATTATAATAACTATAGTACGGTTATTAGTAACTAGTATTAAACCCGTGCATGTTGTGGGGTACTCGCGTGCTAAACAACCATAAAAATTAACATCCTCAAAGCTTTATGAAATAAAATTAAAACCTTTACGTAAACCCACCATGCACCTCTTCGGCATTGAGTTGTGGATAAAACTAACGTCGAATATGTATACACCTATAACCCGACCCGAACCCGAATAAACTAATTAAGATCGGGTTAAATAAGGTCAAAAAGTATTAATAAGGTTGGGTTTCGGGTTCATTTTTGAAAAAAATCGGGTTTTGGGTTAACCCGATTAGTGATGATACTTTACTTCAAATACAATAACAAAAATGTGATGAAAATGTGAAATAAGCACTAAAAGGTGAATACTGAAAGTTTTATAGAGGAGTTAATTGTTTTGTTTACTCATGAACCGTTGACCATAAATTCTTTTAAAATAAACGCATGTTTCACTCGTTCATCTATGTTCGTGAACACTCGTTTATGATCGTTCATTTAAGTTTATTTACGTTCTTTTATTTTCGTTTACTCATGAACAAATGTTTCACTCGTTCATCTATGTTCGTGAACACTCGTTTATGATCGTTCATTTAAGTTTATTTACATTCTTTCATGTTCGTTTACATATTAATAGAAAGTTATTAAATATTATTTGCATTTAAAAATTATATCACCATAATATGTTTATATTTGTTTATTTGTGTTCATTTAAATGCGTTCATTTGTGTTCGTTTATGTATGTTTGTTTTCGTCAATGTATGTACATGTTCATTCATGTTTGTTTGTCTTTGTTTAATTGTGTTCATTTATGTTCGTGAGCTGTTCATTTATATTTCAAATGAACGATCATAAAAAAACACGAACATGTTAATTTTTAACTAACAAACATGAACCCAAATATTTGTTCGATTAATTGTTCATGATCGTATTCATTTAAAGTTAAACAAACGAACACGGGCATGCCTTTGTTCATGTCCACCCAGTTCGTTTACAAGCCTATATGTAATTTTAAGATAATTACATGTGAAAGAAATTGAAATTTGAGTGAAATGAGAAATTTTGCAACCCACGAGTTACAAGCATAATTATCAACTTAAAATTATAAAGTAACATGGTCAACCCGACTAAACTGAAACCCGACTAACCCGAACCTTAATAGGGTCGGGTTTCAGTTAGATATTTTTAAGAAAAACCCGACTAACCCGATAGGCTTAACTCGAAACCCAATCGGGTTAACCCGATGAACACCCCTAGCTGTGTATATAAGTGCATATATGACTTGTACATTATCATACGCAAGTCTGTATTGAAAGAAAGCTATATCAAAACGTAGATAAAAATAAGCACGTCGTAAAAAAAGTGATTTTTTAAAAGACACTTGTCGACGTGTGATTAACAAAAAAACTAGAAAAAAAATATTTGGAAAGGTGTAGGTTTAATACACTTCTTCCACACCGCCCAAAACGAGTATACTTAAAAAAAAGGGAGGACACCTTACAAGTAGGGGTTCCGAGCTTTGAGCTCGGCTCGTTTAATTTATACGGAGCTCAAGCTCGGCTAATTTCAATATCTATTTTCTTTGTTTCTAAAGCTCGAGCTCGGCTCGTGAGGCGTTTATGTAGCTCGAGCTTGGCTCGTTTGCAATTTCTTAATTAATTTTCTTATATTTATATTTATTTTATATATGTATTTTTTTTTCAATTATCTAACTATCTAATCTAACTATACTAATAAAAGAAAATAATGAGGATGATGTGGCAATCCAAATTCATTCTAGGCTTAATCTCTCTTCCCATTTATCCTACCTATCCATGGGTTATAGAGCAAAATCATATTGACAAATGGGTTATAATTTCCTTTCTAATTCTCTAATTTATCATCTCATTCATCTCAACTATCTATTGGTCATGGGCCAAAATAATTTTGGCAAATGGGTTATAAATTCATTTCTAATTCTTTAATTTCTCATCCTATTTATCCTGCATATCCATGGGTCATGAGACAAAACAGTTTTGAGAAATGGGTTATAATTTCTCTTTTAATTCTCTAATCTATTATCTCATTTATCATAGTTATCCACAAGTAATTGGTCAAAACAATTTTTACAAATGTTGTATATAAAAAAATCAAATATGTACATTTGAGATTTTAGACTTCTTATTGTTTATATTATACTAGCTTTTGAACCCGTGTATTACACGGGATTTATCAAATGATAAAAATAAATAAGGTCCTTATTTCAACTAAAATACTTATGAATTAATCTAATGTACAAAGTAAAACTTATGAATTATATATATTTTTTTTCAATTCACGACTTATGAAATGTATCTTTTTCATATTTCATCATGCGTACTACACATGATAGAAAATATGAACTTAATATATTTCTCGTGTAATAATATTTAAAAGATAATAATTATTGTGTATAGACAATAATCTAGATCATAATGTCATTAAACAATATAAATGCATATATTTTCTATAATGCTGAAAAACAACCACCAACCTAAAGGGTTAAGTAAATGAGAGGAAAAAAAACTATTTTATCCCTAATGGAAAAAAACAAAAAAAATTTACGAAAAATACTGATTTTGGAAACGTTAGGTGTTTATTTGCATGAAATTTAAAAAAGATACTAAAGTTGCATAGTTGGTCAAACCCCGGGTATGAAAATGCACTTAACTCAATGATAAATAAAATTCACACTATGTTATAACCCAATTGACAAAATGATTTTGACCTATGACCCATGGATATCTAGATTGAATGAGATGGGATATTAGGAATTAGAAAAAATGTAGGCTTGACACATAAGATTCAATATTTTCTTTTATTAGTATTGTAAGATATTTTATCTTCTTTTTACCTTTAATTATGTTCATTTCTTTTAAATAATGGATTTTTTTATCTTTATTATTTGACAAATCTCGTGTAATACACGTGTTTAAAAGCTAGTGATTTTATATACAACATATATTATTTAGTATTTTTTTCATAATATAATATAGATTACTTGACAGTTATTAAATATAACCTTTCATATCCCATATTCTCTCACTTAAGACGTCGGAATATTAACTTCCATTATATGTCTCCGGCACAAAATCAATGTTTTATGGGTAATTCACCATTTCAACGGTGAACCTTTCCTCCGCCCCGCGCAAAATGAAACTGATAACATTGAAGACGTTCATTCAATAGTCATAATCGCTTGAACATCCTCTTCTTCATCTCTATATATTACTTCTTCACCTCTGTAGATTTTGGGTTTCGAATTAGGGCTAACAAGTGTTATTGCTCATCTAACATCCTCAACTCGTCTATTAACGGCCTAAGAAGCATATGCAACTTTGACAAAAACTCTGAAACTATGAAGTGTATGTGGGTTCTGCAACAGAACGGTTCAGCATTCCACCTCATTAAAGGCTTATATATCAACTTGAAATCTAAAAAGATTTTTGGATGTTACTTAAGTAAGAAAACCTCACTTTTTTCCATACTCATTACGTCAACTTTGATATTAAAAATTATATGCAATTATATTCATGATCCTCGTGAAGCACATACGAATGCCTGCAAAACACTTTTTTTCTAACAATCAGTGCACACTTGATCATGGCCTCTGTATTTGCATATAATAAGCTAACTGTATAGTCTCTTATACTAATGCTCACTAAAGAGGGTAGGCATGTTAAACTACTTCAAGATACGTGTGAGACAAATTTATCGCATGGTCATCCGAACACCAGCATGTTGTTTCACATTTGACTGTTGAATTTAAGTATATTGATATTAAGCATTTGAGAACCTCTAAATAAGTTATGACTAAGATTAAGCTCATTGAGCTTGTTTGCCAAGTTTATAAAAAACTTTTTTTTTTTTTAAATTTGATGCTGCAAAAGTTTCTCTGATATGTGTTGACATAGGTTAGTGCCTCTTAAGATTTGTAAAAAGGAGACAGACAAAAGCTTTCTCTAACTAAGGCAACCATGCTTTGATTTTGACAACTCTCAACAACCAAAGTAGCTGTTGCGCCACAGGTCCATAAACCACAAGCATTTCTTAAGTTTTAAATAGTGTTAAAAAACTCATGGCTCGCTTGAAGTTGGCTCGTTTGTAAATGAGTGAGCCGACTCCCTTTGTAAACAGTCCAAGGGTTTGTAACGAGTTAGTTGGGTCGTTTAGCTGGCTAGCTAATTGACTTGTTTAAACTAAATCTCAAGCTTAAATATCTATAAATTATCTAAATATTAATACATATTAATTATTTTAAAATTTGTAGTTTATTAATAATGTGTGATAAAATATTATTTTTTATGTATTTGTAATAAGGTAAATATTTTTTATACAAAATAACAACTTTGCTTGAATTTTTCACTAGCTAAACATTTCAGCTCGCTAAGACAAACGAGCCAAATTGTTTAGTTTGGTTTATAAACTGATGACTTGTGATGGTACTCGAGATGCCAGTTCAGTAGTCTCACATTGCAAGTTGCATCAACTTATGACATCTTATTTTGTCACTAATTGTTAACAAACGAAACGAGCTGAGAGGACAAATTGACTATGTCGAGGTGAGAAATATTAACATACACACAACTATAGTATTGGTTCTGAACATTTATTTATGTAAACGCAGTTGTGTGATCGATTACCAAGCCTGGCAGGAGAATCTGTAGTTGATTGGTTGATGAACCTTGTAGACCAATGGGTGTCCATAACGCCGGCTGGTATAATCAGCAGCTTAGTTGATGTAAGATCATGCAAATTCTCTAAGCCTTACAAATTAACTTTAATATTTGAATTAATTAGAAAATAAATTTGAATGTGCTAATGTATCCCTCTTAGAATGAGTGATCGACTTTTTAAATGTAAGTTTCGGATTACAAATTTCGGGAATCACTTTTTGTGGTCTTTTGTATTTAAAATTTTTTACAGGATGTGAAAAAGAGCTTAGAGATTCAATGGCTAAAGATACAGCACAATGATGTCTTTGGAGGAACCAGTTGTACATATGCAAAATGATGTCTTTGGATTTTAATAAAGTTATTGTTTCCAAGCATGAGAAACAAGATTAAAGTTCCAGCTCCTTAAACTTTAGTTACCCTTAAAAAAATTATACTTTGGTTATTTTTTAAACCCAATTATAGATGTTTCTAAGCATCTACTTATTTTTATGACATCATTAAGCATTCTTTAAATAAATATGATGATGCTAATTGGGAAGATAAGTGTAATTCCATTTCTATGATTCAGATGATGTGTGGGCTTTCACTTGTTTTGCTATGGAGAACATGCTAGGACAGGGCTATACAATGTTTAGTCGTTTTTGTATGTTCGATTAATGTTAAACGAACATACACAAACATATCCTGTTAACCGAAACTTTGAGTGATGTTAATTAAATGAAGTTTTTCCATAACTATTGCTTTTTATTTTTCTTTTTAACTATGCATATCATTTATGTTAGTTAACTTTCATAAACCGTTAGTATATACGGCTTTAGGTATGCTTTTATTGCCTCACTTCTTTATAAAATGACTTGTTTTTTTATTAACGCCAATTAAATTATATTTTTTGCCATTCAGATCGAGACTTTAGATTTCTTTCATATGCGTAATTCACGCACATGTATAATGAACCCGTCAACCTCATAACGACTAAGTACTATACAATTGATATAGGGAACTAATAATGGATGAAATTAACGTACTAGAGAACATTTAAAACCAGGAATGCCTAATACAATTGAATCTAACATTAGTTGGACACCCGCCGCAACGCGTTGGCACTCCCACTAGTAATAAAAAAAAATCATATTAGTGACATACTCGTTTAGGCTCGCGAGCCGACTCGAGCTCGATAAGTAAAGTTTGGGTTCGTTAATTAAACGAGCTTAGTTTTAGGCTCGAGCTCTGACTTGTTTAACCTTGACTCGATCGAGCTTTTTTACAACCCGATCTCTAGTAGCTCGTGAAGATGAGAAACCTTACCCACATTTGGCTTACCAAGCCCATGCACGTAAATATATACTCCACAAGCTTAAAAAATAGAATTTTTTATGTGAAACTTACATTACAACCGAGAACCAAATCCAATTAAGCAAACGGACCGGTTAAAGAGGTTTGTTGCTTGGTTGTAATTAGCAACCAAGCACACTTTTATTTTATTTCTCGCTCGCAAATTATTTTTTGAGCACTCACTTTACTAGTGAGAGACAGAGAGTTCAAACTTTACCATCAACAATTTAATGGCAATTTGGAATCCTATCAATAATTATAATTTACTCATATAATTATTTTTTTATTTTTTATTTTTTTAAATAATCGAAGTTTTATATAATTTACTATAAAACGATTACAATAAAGTGGCAGGCAAACGGGCAACAAGCTGCGCCGCAACCCCCTTTTGAACAGCAAAGCCAATCCTGCTAAAAACGAAGCTTTGAGACCTAGAAGCTGAAGAGGTTCCGTGTACGACGCGCTGAACCCTACTCAAAAATTTCACAGCCTCTAGAGCCAGAAAACCAAATGTATCAAAGGCAAATGGTAGAAAGACATGTTGATTATCTAAACAAGCTTTCTCGTGTTTAACAACTTTGCCCGATTCAGCCTTCAACGCAGCCTGACCCACAACAAACCCACGGTCCCTGAGCCCAACAAGAGGAGACACTCCTGTAAGATCCACACAAGCGTGTTTCCCCCTGCCCACCTGAACACAAGAATATCAGCTGGTCGTAAAGTAGACCTCCCTTCAATAGGATCCGTGAGAAAGTTAACAGGGGCCTCCTTTTTAGCAGAAATCCCTGCCCGTTTAAGAACATCACACAGAACATCCCTAACCAGATCATGTCTGTATTTAAAGCCAGGCAATTCTTTGCAATACACCGCATGGTCACCAAAAGAATCCAAACAGACCTTGCGACAAATTGGGCAAGGTTCATCCGTCGGGAACATAGGGATCATTAACCGGTACTTAAGGATAGCCCGATACTCCAAACCCGACATACGTTGGCCTAATCCTTCAATGGGGATAGCCGTTAGAAAATCCTGAGCCCGAGGAGCCCGAAGGCATTCAAACACCGCCTTTTGGCGAGAGGATAGATCAAACTTCACTTCTAAACTCTTGACGATTCCACTAAATAAGGCACTCGCCACAACATGTTGGGCTTTAGGGGGGGCGGTGTCCTTATTAGAGAAATTATTGATTTCTCTAATAACTTGAAATTATTAGTCAGCATTAAAAACAAGTTAGTCAGAACTTGAAATTATTGATTTCAGGAACGAAATTAACACCAAGCCCTTCTAAGTCCTATCAAACAAGACTTGACCAGTAGACCAATTCTCTTGCTTCACCTTTCAAACATTCAGAAAGAGCTTTTATACCACACGAAAAGTCCAAATGCTTTGATGACAAAGTGATTAACTTGGAGATATGCATAATACTTGATAAAACGTGCTATCTTCCCACCTAAATATAAATACTTTCCACAAATTGCAAATTGACCTGGTTCTCTTTTTATTTAGTGGAATATTTGATTTTAATAATTTTAACTATGACTTTTTAGCCGACGCTAAGTCCTGTTGGAATTATGAATCGGCTCGGTTAAGACAACGCGGCCGACCGGATTGTGACCCGTGAGAGTTACACCGTGGGTAACGAACATAAGCCACTTACACTAGTTACCCGGCATTGACTTACAAACGAGATATGGACTTTTAAAGGGATTGGGCTTGAGATGGGTTTGGTGGCCCGACATGATTAACTAGTTAATATGTCATTAGGGTTGAGACAAGCTAGAAAAAAAAACCCTAGCCACCCTTTGCTCTCTCTCTCCTTGGCACCGCAGCCCACTCACCGTCGACCACCTAGCCGCAAGCCAAGCCGCAGCCCATTCGAGCCGCAGCCAAGCCCATCCAAACCGCAATCAGGCCCATCCGCAGACGCCGCCTGTGCTACCACCGTTGCCGGTCC
The DNA here is from genome assembly GCF_021521415.1 of Bidens hawaiensis. Classification (NCBI taxonomy): domain Eukaryota; kingdom Viridiplantae; phylum Streptophyta; class Magnoliopsida; order Asterales; family Asteraceae; genus Bidens; species Bidens hawaiensis. Next base: position 301 of record NW_027502300.1, on the reverse strand, counting down.
ATTCGTGCACCGCCACCGTTGGTTGTTAATCTCGTTCGGTCACCTAGCGTCGTTCGTTAGCCCTCGGTGTCTCGTCCGGTTATTTATTAACCGAGGTAAACTTAAATAATGTCGTGAATATTATTTATTTACTTTGGTTGTTTTCGTTTCGTATGCGTATTCTTTGTAACCGGATCTTGTACGGTTCCTAAAGTGATGATTACTCGTTTTTGTATTCCGCTGCGTATTCATTTATTAATACGATTAATAATTATGAAACCAATTTTATTAAACCGGGTTAAAAGTTAAACCGTTGACTGAT
>NW_027502299.1:0-20333 GCF_021521415.1 Bidens hawaiensis | reverse complement strand
TGTTTTCGGGGTTGTGTGCATACTCAATGTGATTAGTTAATACACTTACTTAAGCGGTAAGTGTATGATATGTGGATGTGTATGAATGATATATGTATGAGGTTCTGAGTATGCATGAAAGTTTATCTATATATATATATTGAAATGTATGTGTAAAGAAATATTTGTAAGGTTGTATGGGATAGTCGGGACCGGACCCTAATAATATCTGAGATAGAAGGGCTCCAGACCCTAATAATATATGAGACAGAAGTGTCACACCCCAAAAATCTTAACTTAACACAGCGGAAGTCTTAACTGAAGCCATTCGGGTTATGACAGATGCCAATAACCAATAACAATAGACAATTAATAATAAAAGCATCATCTTTTATTATTGGAAAATATTTTACAAAATCGGAGTTTATTACAAGTGCTAAGGCATGGTTTACAATACTTCATCTTTTGTTCAACACCACACGCTCTCGTTTCCATGCCACCTCGAAATCTTCACTTACCTGAAAAGCATATTAAAATAACGATCAACACAATGTGTTGGTGAGTTTCCCTTTATATCAAAATAGTCCATATATATATATATATATATATATATATATATATATATATATATGAGTCGAAAACAATCCATTTAACAATCAAATTTTATATCAATTCGTGTTTTACCTTTATGTGTTTTCGACTCATATATATATATATATATATATATATATATATATATATATATATATATATATATATATATATATATGGACTATTTTGATATAAAGGGAAACTCACCCAACACATTGTGTTGATCGTTATTTTAATATGCTTTTCAGGTAAGTGAAGATTTCGAGGTGGCATGGAAACGAGAGCGTGTGGTGTTGAACAAAAGATGAAGTATTGTAAACCGTGCCTTAGCACGTGTAATAAACTCTGATGTTGTAAAATATTTTCCAATAATAAAAGATGATGCTTTTATTATTAATTGTCTATTGATATTGGCTATCGGCATCTGTCATAACCCGAACGACTTAAATTAAGACTTCCGCCGTGTTAAGTTAAGATTTTCGGGGGTGTGACAGAAGTTGGTATCTGAGCCAATAGTTATAGAGAATTAGAAAATATAAAGTTTTCTAAACTATAACCGTATGTTCAAACACTCGCTCCTTTCCCGCTCTCGAAATGAAAAAGGTAACAAGATATATATATATATATATATATATATATATATAATATATATATATATAATTGATTATTACTAACTTGAATTGATATGTTCTTTACAGATGTCGACCTCAGTCGTGATTGTATCTGACTCAGACTCCAGTGACGACAGTATTCCCCTATCACCGGTCGAGTGGCGCCCGGAGGTTGCATTAGGTGACGCTGGTTCTACTTCGGAAACCACACCCTTAAAAGTGTACTCCCGAAAGAGAACCAGGGGCCACCCGCTATGCACCAGCCCCCGTTGATGCCATCCCACTAGCTGTGATCCCACCTCCCCCACCACCCCCCTCCCGCACCGAAGCCTGTGGTTGAGGAGGAACCCTCCGATCACAAGCTACTTATGGTTCTTCTCGCCAAGTTCTCGGCCTATGAGAACATTGTTCACAATATGGTAAACCGCGCCCTTGCTATTGAACATAAGCAAGGCACCGATGACCAAACACATAACGCGTTGTGCCAGTTTGTGAATGATGTGAAGAATTAAGGATTGCTAACGGAGGCTAGGGTGGGAAACCTTGAGATGAAGAATGGCATGATAGAGCCATGTGTGGGTTACTTGATGATCATTCACTAGACATAGCTCACAAGTAGTATGTTTATTTGGGTAGTATGTCTATTATGGTAGTTTGTTAGGTAACTTAACTTTGAACATGTAGTCTTTTGTGTGGTTGTGGTGAACTTGGTAGAAACTAAAAACTATGGTGGGATGATTAAGGTGTAAGTAGGTACACCTAATTTTGGTAGTATTTTGGCAATTATAAAATCCCAAACTTTGATGATTATATTTATGTTTGTTTTATTAATGATGCTATTTAATTCCTTACAATTTAGAAAAATATCATTTTTTCCAAAACTAACAAAATTATATTCTTTTTCTATAAAGAACCTGGCACCAAAAACAAGATGAGCACTTAATAATCAAGCATCCGGATTACCTACCTCTCAGGACGAGTTAGCTCAAATAATCGTTCAACATGTAAATACGGCACTCGAGCAACATGAGGCAAACCGCAACGCAAGACAAAACCCCCTAAATACAACTAATACTTCAAACGGAGGAACTCCAAGAACCGAAAATCTAAACGAAAACCCCTCGGGTAGTACGGTACGCGGGTGCTCATACAAAACTTTCCAAGGTTGCGGACCGAAAGAATTTACTTGTGCCGAAGGACCTTTGGAAATTATCCGATGGATCGAGAAGATGGAATTGTAATGAAAATCAGTGACGAATGGATAAAATACAGAGTATGTTCATTCCATGATGAGGCACTTGAGTGGTGGAACTCCATAATTCAAAATCTTGGAGAAGAAACCGCATACCGTCTAACTTGGGAAGAACTAAAAGAAATGTGGTTAAAAGAGTACTGTCCCCGAAACGAACTTCAGAAAACCGAATATGAATTATGGCAGTTAAAGATTGCGGTGCGGACATTGGAGGATATAATTCTCGATTCAACGCATTGGCACGACTGGTACCCCGACTGGTTACGTCTGAATATGCAAGAATCGAGAGGTACATCTGGGGATTAGCTCCCGAGATTCGAGGAATGGTCACCTCCTCCAAACCAACCACCATCCAGTCAGCTCGAGAGCTGGCAAAATCTTTAACTAATGATGCAGTAAGTATGGGAACTCTGAAAGACTCCGGTAAGAAAGCGGCCACCGCCGAACCTGAACGAAAAACATTTACCGAGAATCAGATGTCCGGAGAACTCAAACGGAAATGGAATGGTAACTCAGGAGGACAATTCAAGAGAAACCCAGGAGAAGGAAGGATGTTTGCAGCAAACGCAAGAGGACTAGGAGGAAGCCCAGGACAAGGATCCACTTGTAGCAGGTGTGGAAAGAACCATAGTGGTGAATGCCGGATGTGCAACAAATGCAATCAATTTGGCCATATGACCCACGAATGCTACGCGAAAACAGCAACACCCACTGGAAGCCGAACTCACGGATGCTTCGAGTGCGATGTCATCGGACATTTCAGAAATGAGTGTCCCAAACTCAAAGGTCAAAACGCTAAGGGCAAAGCATTCGAGATGAAAGCGAAAAAGGCCCAGAAGGACTCATCCGTAGTCACCGGTACGTTTCTCGTTAATAATCATTATGCTTATGTAGTATTTGATACCGGAGCAGATCTAAGCTTTGTTTTCAAACCAATTTGAACCCCTTCTCGGTATTGAACCAAGTAAGTTAGACAATAACTACTCAATAGAATTAGACAACGGGAAACTAATTGAAACCAGTAAAATTGTCTGAAACTGCATTAAATAGTTAGAAAACCATAGGTTTCGAATCGACCTTCTACCTGTAGAGTTAGGCAGTTTTGATGTAGTATTAGGAATGGATTGGTTATCAAAAAATGGAGCTGAAATCATATGTTCCGAAAAGCTAGTTCATCTACCAACCCCAACCGGTCAATGTCTGAACATTCAAGGTGATCAGAGTAACACCGAGTTAAAACTCTCTAGTATCACAAAAACCCGCAAAATGGTAAGGAAAGGATGTTCAGCTTTTTTTGTCAACGTAATCGACACAAAGGCTAAAGAACGAATGATAGAGGATATTCCTATAGTATGGGATTTTCCAGAAGTTTTTCCTGAAGATTTGCCTGGATTACCTCCTCAGCGTCAAGTCGAATTCAGAATCGATCTGGTTCAAGTTGCCGCTCCGATAGCTCGATCTACGTACAGATTAGCACCATCGGAAATGTAGGAGTTATCTAATCAGCTTCAGGAATTACTAGAAAAAAGATTCATAAGACCAAGTTTCTCACCTTGGGGAGCTCCAGTCTTATTTGTGAAAAAGAAGGACGGCTCTTTTCGAATGTGTATCGATTACAAAGAAATAAACAAACATACCATTAAGAATCGGTACCCACTACCAAGAATTGATGATTTGTTTGATCAGTTGCAAGGATCAAGCTATTACTCGAATATTGACTTGCGATCCGGGTATCATCAGTTACGTGTTGCAGAGGAAGATGTTTATAAAACCGCTTTCAGAACTCACTATGGCCACTATGAATTTCTGGTCATGCCATTTGGTCTAACGAATGCACCGCTGTATTCGACCTTATGAACAGATTTTTTATGCCATACTTGGACAAATTCGTGATAGTATTCATCGATGACATACTTATTTACTCACTTGAAATTAATCCTGGAATTGCTAAAAGAAGAAAAGCTATATGCCCAGTTTTCCAAGTGCGATTTCTAGCTTCGAGAAGTCCACTTTTTAGGGCATGTAATTAATGAAAATGGTATTCATGTTGATCCAACAAAAATTGAAGCAATTGATAATTAGGAGACACCAAGGTCACCCACTGAAGTGCGACAATATTTGGGACTAGCTGGTTACTACCGTAGGTTCATTGAAAACTTTTCTTCTATATCTCAACCCTTTAACCCAATTAACCTAAAAAGACAAAAAATATGAGTGGACAGAAAAGCAAGAAGAAGCTTTCCAACTGCTTAAACAAAATTTGTGTAGTGCACCAATCTTATCCCTTCCAGAAGGAACTGATGGATTCGTAGTTTTCTGTGACGCATCCCGATTAGGTCTTGGATGTGTGCTCATGCAAGGAGAAAAAGTAATAGCCTATGCTTCACGTCAACTCAAATTGCACGAGAAAAATTACACAACTCATGACTTGGAATTAGGAGCAGTTGTTTTTGCACTCAAGATTTGGAGACACTATCTCTATGACACCAAGTGCACAATCTTCACCGATCACAAAAGCCTCCAGCACAAATTTGATCAGAAGGATTTAAATATGAGACAACGAAGGTGGGTAGAATTACTCAATGACTATGATTGTGACATACGCTACCACCCAGGTAAAGCAAATGTCGTAGCTGATGCATTGAGTAGGAAAGAAAGAGAAAACCACTTTGTGCCCGTGCATTAGGATTAACGATTCAAACAAGCTTTACCACTCGAATCCGAGATGCACAAAAAGAGGCCTTGAAATCTCGGAACATAAGAACCGAGAGATTATGAGGTCTCGAGTATGAATTCATAACGAAATATGATGGTACATTGTACTTGATCGATCGAGTCTGGGTACCACGTAATGAAAATTTACGAAATTTAGTATTGGATGAAGCTCACAAATCCAAATACTCAATACACCCAGGATCGAACAAGATGCATAAAGATCTCCAAGAATTCTATTGGTGGCCAAACATGAAAGGGGATATAGCGGTCTACGTCAGCAAGTGTCAGACAAGTTCAAGGGTAAAAGCTGAACACCAGAAGCCATCTGGACTGTTACAGCAACCTGAGATTCCCTAATGGAAATGGGAAAACATTACTATGGATTTCGTGACTAAATTGCCAACTACTCCAAACAACCATGATTCCATATGGGTTATCGTGGATCGCTTAACAAAATCCACTCATTTCATCCCTATCCGCAAGAAATTCAGCCTGGAGAAGTTAACTCGATTATATCTGAAAGAGATTGTGGCTAAGCATGGCGTACTTGTTTCCATAATCTCCGACAGAGACGGTCGTTTCATCTCCCGATTTTGGCAATCTCTACAAGAATCTTTGGGCACACGTTTAGACATGAGCACCGCTTATCATCCCCAGACTGATGGTCAGAGCTAGAGAACCATCCAAACATTGGAAAATATGTTAAGAGCCTGCGTTCTCGATTTCGGAAAAAGCTGGGATATTCATTTACCGCTAGATGAATTTTCCTACAATAACAACTACCACTCCAGTATTAAGGCTACATCGTTTGAAGCCTTGTACGGGAGAAAATGTTGATCCCCTCTTTGTTGGGCTGAAGTTGGAGAGACAACTGACAGGACCTGAAATTGTTCAGGAGACCACCGACAGGGTCTTCCAGATCAAAGACAGGTTAAAGGTTGCAGCAAACCGACAAAAGAGCTATGCTGACAATCGTAGAAAGCTGTTGGAATTCCAAGTAGGAGATAAAGTTCGGTTGAAAGTTTCACTTTGGAAAGGAGTAAGATTCGGAAAGAAAGGAAAGCTGAGTCCTAGATATGTGGGACCATTCAAGATCAGTGATTGAATTGGTCCAGTAGCTTATCGACTCGAATTAACTTTAGAATTGAACGGAATACACGACGTGTGCCATGTATCAAACTTGAAGAAATGCTTATCCGACGAATCACTGATTGTTCCAGTTGAGGATATCCGAGTTGATGACAAGCTTCGATTTGTCGAGGAGCCTGTAGAAGTCATGGACTGGAAAATACAAAAGCTCAGACGAAATCGAATCAAGCTGGTCAAAGTTCGCTGGAATTCAAGGCCACGTCCTGAGTTCACATGGGAACGACAAGACCAAATGAATTGAAAATATCCTCATCTATTTCCAGTGGAGTCAGAAGCCAGTGACACTTCCTAAATTTCGGGACGAAATTTCTTAAATGGAGGGAGAATGTAACATCTGGCAAAAATTTTCGCAAATGTAATCATGATTATTCATCCTAATATCGTTTTATTAATAAAATCTCTCTTTACTAAGGTTCATTGTCTTGTAAAGTCAACAGAAAGTCCAAATTTCGGCACGAAATGAGAAAAACGTGCAAAAACCTCGGGTAACGAGCCAGAAAGTAAATAAATCATTAGATTGATTAAACAATCTCAAAAATTCAAAATATATATGAAAACATGTGAGACAACATTAAAATATAATTTAGGAGGACTCAAATAACAAAATTTGGAAAATAAGTAAACTCGAGCCAATACAAGACCCGAAAAGGGCCCCACATAAATTATTTTCAAAAAAATAATTTTTATGGTAAATACTGTCAGGAATTTTATTTCGATCAAAGACTGACAAAAATTATTAAAAACGGAGTTCGTTTGAATATTTAAAACTTGAAATACGTTAAACGAATAACCGAAAATCACCTAGTTATTGATTAAAACCCCTCATATACCCACCCCACCCCTAGGCCTCCCCACCCCACCTTGGACACATCAACACCCAAGTGTTCCAATCACACGTTCCCAAATACCCCCTAATCATTATTTTCTAGAAACTTGTGAGTTGTTAACCATCTAAACCATCCACCTCCACCCTAAACCACCAACTCACCACCCCACTCCCTCTCCCTCTTCCTCCCATAAAACCCACAGCCCAAGGCCCTCCCAACCATCCAACTTCAATTCAAATTTACATAAACACACACACATACCCATAATCAAGAACATGAAGGTAAATCAAGATCAAGAAGGGATTAAGCTATTAAGGGGCCATTAGGAAGGATTGAAGCTAGGAAACAAAACACACACTACTACCATTCACCATTTTCATCTTTAACAATCTCAAGAACCAAGTAAGTATCATGTTAAGATTTAATGAGTGTTGATATACAAGATTTGATATACTTGAGTTTGATTGGAAGATTGATGATGTGTGTAGTGTACATATATGTGTGTGTGCCATGTATATATGTGTATATTATATATATATATGAGAGAACCAAAACTCTATACACATGCATACATATATCCTAAAAGATCTTATATTGTTTATTAGTTTGAATATGGAATATTAATAATTTCTTGAATATTTGATAACTTGATTTTAGGGTTTGTATTAGATTAAAGATTTGAAATGGATTATTGATCTTTAACTTGTTAGTATGGGTCTAGATTGTTAAAGATTGTTGCTAGAAATGAGTATTATTCTTTTAAGTTTTACCTCCTAATTAACTTTATATTAAAAATCCCCAATTTTCACCATCATGAACATATTAATACTCATTTTCTTAAAAATTCCAGAAACCAATAATACTCATTTCAAGCAACAATCTTTAACAATCTAGACCCATACTACAAGTTAAAGATCAATAATCCATTTCAAATCTTTAATCTAATACAAACCCTAGAATCAAGTTATCAAATATTCAAGAAATTATTAATATTTCATATTCAAACTAATAAACAATATAAGATCTTTTAGGATATATATATGCATGTGTATGGAGTTTTGGTTCTCTCATACATATATACAAGGCACACACACATATATGTACACTACACACATCATCAATCTTCCAATCAAACTCAAGTATATCAAATCTTGTATATCAACACTCATTAAATCTTAACATGATAGTTACTTGGTTCTTGTGATTGTTAAGATTAAAATGGTGAATGGTAGTAGTGTGTGTTTTTTTTTCCTAGCTTCAATCCTTCCTAATGGCCCCTTAATAGCTTAATCCCTTCTTGATCTTGATTTAAACCTTCATGTTCTTGATTATGGGTATGTGTGTGTGTTTATGTAAATTTGAATTGAAGTTGGATGGTTGTGAGGGCCTTGGGCCATGGGTTTTATGGGAGGAAGAGGGAGAGGGAGTGGGGTGGTGAGTCGGTGGTTTAGGGTGGAGGTGGATGGTTTAATGGGTTACCACCTCACAAGTTTCTAGAAAATAATGATTAGGGGGTATTTGGGAACGTGTGATTGGAACACTTGGGTGTTGATGTGTCCAAGGTGGGGTGGGGGGCGGCCTAGGTTGGGGGGGTATATGAAGGGTTTTAATCAATAACTAGGTGATTTTCGGTTATTCGTTTAACGTATTTCGTGTTTTAAATATTCAAACGAACTCCGTTTTTGATAATTTTTGTCAGCATTTGAGCGAAATCAAATTCCTGACAGTACGGACCATAATAATTATTTTTTTGAAAATAATTTATGTGGGGCCCTTTTCGGGTCTTGTACTGACTCGGGTTTACTTATTTTCCAAATTTTGTGATTTGAGCCTTCCTAAATTATATTTTTATGTTGTCTCACATGTGTTCATATATATTTTGAATTTTTGAGATTGTTAATCAATCTAATGATTTATTTACTTTCTGGCTTGTTACCCAAGGTTTTTGCATGTTTTTTCTCATTTCGTGCCGAAATTTGGACTTTCTGTTGACTTTACAAGACAATGAACCTTAGTAAAGAGAGATTTTATTAATAAAACGATAATTGGATTAATAATCATGATTAAATTAGTGAAAATTTGCTATATGGTACAGGAAGGGACCAGACCCTAATAATATCTGGATAGAAGGGACCAGACCTTACTAATATCTGAGATGGTAAAGATAGTTATGCATGTAGTATGAAAGTACCAGAGTATAAAAGTATGAACTTATGAAAGAATGAAAGTATGTATGTATGTATGTATGTATGTATGTATGTATGTATGTATGTATGTATGTATGTATGTATGTATGTATGTATGTATGTATGTATGTAAGTTAACATGCTAAGTATGTAATATGTATTTTCAGATATGTATATATGTAAGTATGTGAATTTATTGTATGTTGCCTGATTAACTAGAACTCACTCAGCGTAGCTGACTTTTAGTATGCACGCAGGCGAATAGGTTGAGGCAGCTCGCTTGGATAAGGACACATGGCATTGGATGGAAGATACTGGCATCTTGAGAAGAATGTTATGTTGTTACATTTGACTATGTTTTATTTGTAAAGACAAATTTGAAAGATGTTAAGAAAAAATTTTAAATGTTATGTAATGTATATGGTTGAAGTTTATATTCCGCGGAATGTTTTTAGTAACTCTGATATTTAGAATTGTGTTTATGACTAAATCCAACGTCCAAGTAGGGAACCGGGACTGGGGCCATACAATTGTCCCTGGAACATTGTTTAGAAACTCCATCATTTATGGCAATTCAGTTCCAACAACAAACAGATATCGTCTTTCTATTAGTTTTTGTTGTTTCTTCAACATATTTGAGGAAGAAACCGACTAGGTAAAAGCTCGGGTGGGACCCTATGGTCTAGCAACCACTGTCTTATATGCAAGTGATGAGGATTATAGTTCTGATATGTGCTAGTTTTGTACACGCACACACATGTGTGTGTGTGTGTGTGTGTGTGTGTTTTTGGTAATCTTCGTTGGAAAATAATGGATTAAAATTTAATCAACCATAATGTTTTATAATGACTTGATTAAGACTAAAAGTTCATGAGATGGATAGTCATCACGTTTATAAACTGATTCTACTCTTTAATGCACCGAGCGGAAATCGGTGCAAGATGAAAAACACGATAATATCTCGTTTAAGCCCAAAGTTTAGTATATCAATCACACGATTACTAGATATGAAAGTTAACATACACGAGACTTAATGAATCGTAAAATACAACAATAACATAAATGGATCCAAAAGCCTAACAAACTAACCAACATACAACCTATTTATAGACACAACAGTAGCGGCTAACGTTTAAGTTAAACAAAGGTATCCTGTATAAGCCACACCGTATAAGTCCCATGTGCCAAAGTCAACGTAAAAGATATTTTGTCAATCAATATGCGGCAAAAGGTCAACAGCAGTAACATTTATACTTCCACCATACACACACAATTTGTCGTATATGTATTCAATTAATATGAGGAAACTAGAAACCTTACATATACATCCATCATGCAGCAGCCCCATAAGGCCATGTGTAGTGGAGGGGCTATAATTGGGGGCGAATTGTGACACGTGGCGCCCAGTCAGCAAGGAGTGGAAGTTTGTTTTAAGGTGTAATGGTGTAGGGGTTACAAGTTGTGCCCACAGTTTCTTTATTTATTATTTTCTTTTTAAAACTAAACTAAACAAATAAAAACCAATTTATTTAAATAATTAAATAAAAATGCATTAAAATTAAAAACAAATACCAAAAAATTAAAAAACATAACTAATAATGCATTAAAATTAAAAAAAATAAAAATACATAACTAAAAATATTAAAAACATAACTAAATAAAATACTAATATCCATAATATTCACGCATTTTTTCCATTCTTTGTCGTTGCAATAATGCGGCCTCGTCGTGTAACCCGGCCGCTTTGAGGGATTTTTGTTGGTGCATAATGTTAGTAGTTCAGTATCTTGTGTTTTGTATGTGTGTGTAATCGTGTTAGATTGTTTGTTTTGGTTTGAATATGGTTTTACACAAGTTCGCCTGTGATGTATGCGAACTTGGTCACAAGCGAAGTTATGACAACTTCGCCTAGTATGTTAGGCGAAGTTGTCGAGGATTATATATTCCTCACTTCGGCTTGTTTTTTAAAGAGTTTTTTAGCTGAACGTGTCAGTGATTGTTGAGATCACGTGTTGAAGGGTTGCAATACAATCGTGTTTATTAGTATTGTAACGTGTGTTTGTGTTTCGGTTCAACGTATTATATATCTTACGCTCTATCGTATTACGTGGGGATTCCGCACTCTCGTGTTACGAGATACTCCTGTGTAGATCCGGCTGGGAACCTACAATTGGTATCAGAGCTTTTGCTCGTGATTGTGTGGTTCGGGATTATCACACGGGTGTTAAGATCGTTCCGTTCGACTATTCGCGGAACGAGTTTACGTTGAAATACCTAGTTTTTGTGTCTTGCCCATCTCCCACCATCAAATATAACCCATTACACCTTCGCATACCTCGCAATACGTCCAATTAAAACCTGCAAAAACCTTGTGTTCATCAGGCGAAGTTGCCGTCATCGTTTGTAGGGTTTAAGCGAACTTATAAGGGTTAAGCGAAGTTATAGTGCAAGAGAAGTTGAGTATAAGCGAAGTTAGGAAGTTAAGCGAAGTTAAGATCAAGCGAAGTTAAGATCAAGTGAAGTTAATATAACTTCGCTACCCGGTCACTGTTTAAAAAAAAAAAAAAAACTTTCTTTGTATTTTGAGTCATGTTTCTCGCAACTATGACTTCAATAAACATTACAGAACTGGTAAAAATGGAGGTTGAAGCCGGTTCCGCAACCAAAGCTCCAAAAATGCTTAAGGGTACCGATTTCGTTGCATGGAAAGATCAAATTGAACAGTATGTGAAATATCAAGATGCTAAGATGTGGGTTTGCATTCAAGACGGATACATTCCACCAACATCCTTGTTTGAAGGTCGTGACCAAATTAAGAAGTACAGTAAGATGGAAGAGGAGGAAAAGAAAATGTATGAGGCAGAGAGTAAAGCTCATGCAGCAATAACAATGGCTCTTCCACAAGAGATTCTTCATACCTTCAAGAAGTACAAAACTGCTAGAGAGCTATGGGAAGCCCTAGAAAATAGATATGAAGGTAATATGGGAATACGTGCTTTCAAGACAAAGCTGCTAAAAACTCAATTCTCTGTATGCAAGTATTTGAAAAATGAATCACTTGACGATATCTTCACAAGATATTATCACTTGATGACAGAACTTAGTAATTACTCCATTGAATACAAGGAAGAAGAGATAGTAGAGAAACTTCTTGATTCTCTTCCACCGAAATGGGAAATGTACACGGTCCTGATGAGAGAGGATAAAGACTTTGGCAAGATTGATTTGGAAACAACAGTCAATAAGTTACGAAATTTTGAACTTAACATGGTTAGGAAGGAGACACCAACTGATCAGGTTCAGGATCCGGGAATGTATGGTGCAAAAGTCACTCCAAGTTCAAGTTCAAAATTAGAATCCTTTTCCTACTACTCAAAGGGAGAATCAAACTCAACTCATGATGGTCATGTGATTCTCAATATGGATGGCGACGTATGTTTCGTAGCTGGAGGTAATAATCCTTCAAAACCTCAAGCCACAACTGGAAATTTCTCGTCAAATGTTCCAAGCTACGATTACTCACAGATGCCCATGAGTGTTAAATCAGCTGAACAACAGTTTGCTCTATATGCATCCTTCATTTCATCTTATGAGAACTACATCAAAGGTAAAATAGTTGACCCTGCAACTTTGGATGAAGACTATGATCAGATTGATGCTGATGATTTGGAAGAGATGGACCTGCAGTAGCAGATGGCTATGATAGTAAGAAGGGTAAAGAGATTTATGAAGAAAACGGGTAGAAAGTTCGTTAGAGAAAGACCAGGGTTTGATAAATCAAAGGTTCGATGTTATAACTGTCAACAGAATGGTCACTTTGCTAAGGAATGTACAAATGAGAAAGTCGAACGAAGTCAGAACAGGCCTGCACAATAGAATGGGGGAGGTAGTGAGAATAGGGCTATGGTATCTAGACAGAATGGTGGATACAACTGGAATATACAAGTTGAGGAAGTGTTCGAACAGGCTAATTTGGTAAACATCGAAACTGGAGGAAGTGAGAGGGAGACGGGAGAAAATCAAGCATATATGGCAGAAGTGAACGATCAGCTCTCTGAGGTAAGTTCTGAACTTCATTGTATAAAATGTGAAAATCTGTCTGAACAATTGAAAACAATAACTGATCAGTTTGTTAGTTTGGACGCACAATTTAACACGTTAAAAGAAGATAATCACTATACTAAAACTAGAGAAAAACAGTTACTCGGTAAAAATAAAAGCTAGTGAAAAAGATATCAGAAGACTTAAAGCCAGTCTAGCTGATAAAATACAAGTAATTGATCTTAGTTATGAAGTGTTAGAAGAAAAACCAAACTAATTGCTGAAATAGATAAACAGATAGCTGATTACCAAGTAAAAGTGGTGGAACTAAATAGAAAAATTGAACAATTTAGAAATTCTAAAGCAATGCTTGATCACATCATAAGTGTTCAACGTTCCCCAGTTAACAAAGGGGGAATTGGATTTTCTGAAGTTCCACCACCGTATAACAATAACTATACTTATAATCCTAATAATCAGCAATCTGCTAATGTTGAGATTAGTCAGACAGTTCCAGTCAAAATTTCGACTAAAGAACCTGAAGTTAATAAGAGCGAAACCAGTAAGTGAATTTCTAAGGTTGAGATTTCTGTCCCTAGATCTGTCTCATCAAATTCGGACAAATCATCCGAATCGGGTGAGATAAAAGAAGAGGTAGTGTTACTAAAACGTGGGGAGGAATATAAGCCTTATGAAAAGAATTCTTCCCTAAACCCGTTCGTCCCACCATATGTTAGACAAACGGGTAGTAATGCAACCTCAACATCTGCAACAACTGTCGAGACGAAAGTTGAACACAGAAGTTGTTTCAGATGCAATCAAGTAGGACACCTTATTGCTAATTGTTCTGTAAACCAGAGAAAATTTAGAGGTATGAGGCCTCCGAAAACTGAGATTAAAAGGAATATTAATTATGATACTGGTAAGAATGCGAACTCACCAAATTTCAGACATTGGACTAATCCAAGATTTCAAAGAAATCGGTCTCATTTTTCCCCAGTTAACTACCAAACCAACAATTATAATTTAGTTATTTCACTAAGGTTTGGATGGCCTCATAGTCAATCCTTGAGAAGGTTTCCTTTCAGAACTTACAGAAATCATCCTCAAACTGACTTTGGGCAACCAAAGTACTGGATGCCGGTCAACAGATTTAATCGACCTAAGACCAGTAGGTCTTGGGTCCCCAGATTTTAATCTTTTTCTTTAATTGTGCAGGAACAGTCGAACAGGGCTGTAAACAATCTGTGGGTTGTGGATAGTGGCTGTTCCCGACATATGACTGCTAACAAGAATTTGTTACGTGACTGGAAACCTGTTCAAGGAGGAAGGGTTTGTTTCGCTGGAGAAAGTGGAGGTAGAATCAGTGGTATAGGAACAGTGACAAATGGAAGAATGAAGTTAGAAAAGGTGAATTTTGTGGAAGAGTTGAAGCATAAATTGTTGTGTGTATCTCAGATTTGTGACAAAGAATACACGGTGCATTTTACTAAAAACGAGGCAATCGTCCTTTATCCTGGTTTCAAGATACCAGAGGCATGGGTGGTAATGAGAGATCCAAGAGAAAAGAACACGTATGTAATGGATATGAGGTCAACTGAGATGACAACAGAATCATGTCTTCTGTCAAAGGCAACTGAGTCTGAGTCAGAGTTATGGCATCGAAGAATGGGACATATACATCTTCGCAAAATGAATTACATTGTCAAGAATGGGCTGGTGCTTGGTGTTCCCTTGAAGAATTTTAACTTTGAAGATCAATGCTTGTCGTGCAAGAAGGGAAAGCAACACAAAAAACCTCATCACTCCAAGAAGGTTAACTCAGTTGTTAGTACCCTAGACCTACTTCACATGGATCTCTTTGGTCCCGTGAATGTAAAGAGTCTAGGTGGAACGTCATACTGCTTGGTTGTAACCGATGATTACTCTCGATACTCTTGGGTATACTTTCTGAAGGCAAAAGATGAGACAGTTCAGTTAGTAATTAACTTGATTACCAAGGTTGAAAATATTGTTGGGAGAAAGGTTAAGTACATCAGGAGTGATAATGGTACAGAGTTCAAGAACTATCAGATGGAGATGTTCTGCTTACAGAAAGGGATAGAACATCAGCACAGCGCCCCGTATACTCCGCAACAAAATGGGGTAGCTGAGAGTAAGAATAGAACGCTAATCGAAGGAGCCAGAACCATGCTGGCAGATGCTAAACTTCCCGTGGTGTTCTGGGCTGAAGCTGTTGCCACAGCCTGTTATATCCTTAATCGTGTTTTAACTGTTAAGATTAAATAAAACCTGTTATGAACTCATGCATGGTAGAAAGCCAAACCTGAATGGTCTTGAACCTTTCGGGTCCCCATGTACGATATTAAAAACAAACTCAAAATTTAGTGAAAAAGCCGACAAAGGTATTTTAGTCTGATATGTTGTTGGGACACCCAACAGAAGAGTCTTTAATTTATCGAACAGCAAGGTTGAGGTGGTATGTAACACTGACATTTCGAGTTACAAATCACCAAAGCCTAGCATGGGACCCACTGAAGCTTTCGACTATGATAAACTGTTCAAATCTTTTAATATGCCTTACTTGGATTTTGCAGAAGTTGATGAGAAAATTGCTTCACAGATTCTGTATGACGAGGAGGAAAATATTGTGCAACGTCCGCGATACGATGAAAGTCAACCTTCGTCGTCAAGTGCCGTTGATACTCCTACAACCTCTACTGAGGAAGAATTCTACAATCCATTTCACTCTCAACATCAATCACCCATTGATGAACTCTCTTCGAATTTAGAAAACAATCTGGAAGTCGGTCCGGTTCAGACTACTGGAATTCACAAAAATCACCCTTTGGAGAACGTGATAGGTAATCTGTCTGACGGTGTTCAAACAAGAAGAAGTTTGGATGAACACACATGTGTTTACGCAAGCATTAAAGACACGGGTATCATAAATGAATGCTTGTACACCTGCTTCATCAGCCAGATTGAACCGAAGAATTATCAAATGGCTCTAAAGGATAGCTCGTGGGTCGAAGCCATGCAAGAAGAGTTAGCACAGTTCGAGAAGATGGAAGTATGGAAATTAGTTGAAAAACCAAAGAATGTAAATTCTATTGGTACAAAGTGGGTTTTTAAATGTTAGAGAGATGAGAAAGGCATAATCATACGGAACAAGGCAAGGCTGGTAGTAACAGGGTTCAATCAGCAAGAAGGAATTGACTACAACGAAGTGTTTGCTCCCGTGGCAAGATTGGAGGCAATTCGTCTATTTTTGGCATTTGTTGCACACAAAGAGATGAAAGTGTTCCAGTTAGATGTGAAAAGTGCTTTCCTTAATGGAAAAGTCGATGAGGTGGTGTATGTTGAACAACCTCTGGGATTCCCTGACACGGATTTTTCTGATCATGTGTATAAACTGAGTAAAGCTTTATATGGGCTGCATCAGGCCCCTCGTGCCTGGTACGCAACCTTGTCCAATTACTTGCTTGAGAATGGGTTCGAAAGAGGAAAGATCAATAGCACGCTGTTTGTCAAGAGAAAAGGGGGAGATTTTCTACTAGTTTAAGTCTATGTGGACGACATCATTTTTGCTGCATCAAAAGTCACCATGTGTCAGGAATTTGAAGCAGTCATGAAAAAGAGGTTTGAAATGAACGACATGGGCGAATTAACTTTCTTTTTGGGATTGCAGGTAGATCAGAAGAAAGATGGGATGTTTATTCATCAAACAAAATATGTCCATGATGTGCTCAAACGCTTCAAGATGGATGATAGCACCCCATTTGATACTCCAGTTTACGTCAACCACAAACTGGGTGCTGATTCTGACAGTGATGAAGACGTTGATCCCACTCAATATCGAGCAATCATAGGATCTTTAATGTATTTAACTGCATCTAGACCTGATATTATGTTTGCAGTTTTTCTTTGTGCTCGTTTTCAGGAAAGCCCGAAGGAATCTCACATGAAGGGAGTAAAGAGAATATTGCGGTATCTCAAAGGCAAGCCTAAGTTGGGATTGTGGTACACGAAAGGGGGAGAACTGGATTTGGTAGCTTACATAGATTCTGACTATGGAGGTTGCAATCAAAACAGGAAGTCAACAACCAGTGGATATCAGTTTCTGGGAGGAAGATTGGTGTCGTGGCAGTGCAAGAAGCAGACCTCATTAGCCATTTCCACCTGTGAAGCAGAGTACATGGCAGCATCAAACTGCTGCTACCAGGTTCTTTGGATACAACAGCAATTGCGCGATTACGGTCTGAATTTCACTCAAACTCCTATTTGCATTGATAACACTGCTGCAATCTCAATAACTAACAATCCCGTCAAACACAGCAAAACTAAACATATTGACATTCGTCATCATTTTATACGGGATTGTGCTGAGAAGAAATTAATTGTGCTTGAAAAGGTTGATTCTTTGGATAATTTCGCCGATCTTTTTACTAAAGCGTTTGACCGATCCCGTTTTTAATATCTTGTTGAGCTTAATGGGATGATCAATCCCGAGTAACCTTGTTTTCCGTTTTATTTAAAAAAAAAACATCACTATCGCTTAAAATTATGTCGGTTGCTTAAGTTTGAAGGACATATCTTCGGATATGTTTGGTCCTTACTTCTACTAGTAGATTATGAGGATAGCCATTAACCAGATGACTGAAAGTGACCGGGGCAATTTATGATGGGTTTTTATTCTTTCGCTGAAAAATAGTCATTCATACTTAGTTAGAAGGACACATACTCGTATGTGGTCGGTCCAGCTGATCCATTGGATCTTCAGGATAGCCGTTTACCTGAAGACTTTGCCTTGATCGGGGTGATAGAATTTAAAATTTTTTTTAGGGAGATGATATAATTTTTCAAGTCTATAACTTCATAAGAAGTTTCAATACAAAGTTTAAAAGAAAATTGATCCAACCATAGAAAGTGATAGGAAAACTAATTCTGTGTGCTTAACTGGTGAAGTTATTAGGCCTAAAAGACTCTAGAACAGCCATTATAAGTTATGGTAGCCTTTTATGGTGCGTAAAAGTAGAAGTGATACAAACTAAATCTCCTCGATTTAATGTGGAGAATCATTCTGAGTTGTGCATGTCTTCATATACATCTTTCCGAATGATAGGAAGAAAAGTGATTACCCAGTCATACACGAGCCCGTGAGTGTTCTGATTCCCGAGAAGATGGTGTGTCAAGTACCTGCAGTGATCCAGATTCGGGACTTGCAGTCGTCTATTATTTGAAGCTGTATTAATATGTTTATTCAAAAACAAAAAAACAAAAAAAAAACACAAAATAATGTTGGGTCAATAGTTTGACCCAAATGAGAAGATTTGACCTAAACAAAGTATATGGAAGATTGGAATCTTCTCAACCTCCTCAGAAACTGCTAAGTATTGAATCCGAGCACACCTTGGAACTCCGAGCAAGCTTTTACTTAGCCGAGTACGAGATTTTGCCTCCCGGGCAAGGTTTACTTCAAATAGTCTTCTTAAGTGTTTATCCGAGTAAGGTATGCTAATTAGTGATTTCCCGAGTAAGGATCACTGATTTGGCATCACCGAGCAAGGTTCACTTTGTCAAGCAGGGTTGTTCTTTAAGACCAAGTATTTTACTCATCCGAGTAAGGTTTGGTTAACCAAGTCCATGAAGCCAAGTGATTGGAAGACCGGACAAGGTATTCTTTAATAATTATGATCCGAGTATACTTGATGAGTTAATGGAATATCTCTAAGTTATATCGAGTAAGGTTCTGCTCAAGTAAGGTATGTACTCCCGAGTACGCCTTATCAACAAGTTATTCAATGACAATGAGCCGAACAGGACCATAGAAGAACAAGGTTGCTCGTAAGGATTTGTCGGGCAAAGTTTGATAAGTTCAAGAAGATTGAAGTCTACTCGGTGAATATTTTACTTGGTAAAATATTCTTTAAGTAAAGTCTACCCGGAAACTGATCCCGAGTACACTTCTATATTTACCAAGTCTGAAGGAAGGCCGAGTACACTGCGTACTCGGAGACTAAAGATTAATGAAAAGCCTACCCGGAAGACTTGTTTTACACTTAGCTAATTTTGAATATGTAATTTGAATACGTATGATTGTATTTAGGGTTTCTAGAAGGAATGACAGCTGTCCTAGGTTGACAGGCCTATAAATAGAATATTTAGGGCACGCCGCCAAGGAGAGGCAGATGGACACATGATACGGATAAGACCGACACATTAATTGAGAATATTTTGTGTGTGCCGGCTGTCCTAGGATTCCTTATAAAACCCTAAATCGATTACCCCGTTTGTATGATTAACATTATATAAATGGAAATCTTTTGAGTGAATCTTGTGTGTGCCATCTATCTTTGAATATTCATTGCAACCGTATGTTTGTTATTGATTCCGCCTTTAACAAACGGTCATCTTTCTAAATATAGTAACCCGTCATTAACTCTCTTGTCAACACGATTAATTTTGTGTGAGTTATGACATGATTGATTAAGATCCGAGCCGAATCGACCATATCAAGGGACCTGACAAAAAAAATGTTGTTAAGCCTTCTGAAGCTTATGTTGTTTCAAATATCAATCAAGAGGCAAGAAAGAGAACGGGAAGAAGACTCTAACGATCGATATGTACTTACTGTTTAATCAGACACTACGGGTCGAGATCAACTCGGGGTGACTTGGGGAAAGCCAAATACGCTTTGAGAATACATAGGAGGCATCACAATCTCTCATGTGATGTCCATCTAAAGTTTGAGCTTAATTGAACCTAATCCATATCACAGAAGCAATAAAAACCATACTAAGTTTTATACCTGCTTACAACCTGTTTCTTTATGTCATAATACCGCTGAACATAGATCTATGTGACGGCCACTTAATTAGTCTGATTCCTGTTCGGATCTTTTCTAAAACATGCAGGTTCTCGTCAAGACTGAAATTTGATCCCGTTTATTTAATTACTAAAATTTTCATTGCATATTTTG
>NW_027502298.1:0-29906 GCF_021521415.1 Bidens hawaiensis | reverse complement strand
TAGATTCATCAACTGAAACATTAAAACAAATAAATACAATGTTATATGTTATTTGTAATATAAAATAAACATATATCCCATAAACTAAATTATAAACAGGTAAACGAATGAATTATAATTTGTTGTATAACTCCTGTTAGAAGCATCGTTCTCCAAATTAATAAGGTGAGTATTTTATCTTTTAGACATCACCTTATCGTTTGACAAAGAAATACATTTATATAAAGATGTCATATGAATAGTAGAAGGAATACATTTAGTTGTGTATAAGGAAGGTTTTAATATCTTTATTTTAATTTTAAATATTTATGAAGTAAAGCTTCAAAGATAGAGTGCCACATGGCAAAATATTAATAGGTCAATTAGGGGTAATGTGGTTCAATCATATTTTTATTTATTATAATAATAAATATTTTCATTTTGTTAAAAATAACTAATTAAATGATTGTTTTATCCTTGTGAACTAATTAAAGAATTGTTTACGTATATCCCCTTCATAAAGCATCAATTACATATCTCCCTAGTTTATACCAAACCGAGTCGGTGTTAAGATGAACATATTGAAGCTAATAATTTCAATTGATGTCGATGCTTTTAATCGTTAGCAAACATAAAAAAGTATTTTGAAATAGTTTATAGATTGAACAATATTTATATCGACGCATAAATAAAATCTACACATGTTCCATCTGTTTATCCTCGGCTCATTCTTTGTAGTAGTACTAAAGTATTGTTTAAAGATACAACAAACTGGTTGAGTATTTAAAAATAAAATAAAACTATGAATTTTCCCTTAAAAAACCTAACAATCCATCTTTTTTGCTTCTGCAGCATCATGAAAAACCATGCGTCGCTTGTCAGTTTGTTTCTCCATTCAATAATTTGTATCAAATTGTCAATCATTATGTTAATTTGCAGATTAGTATTAATAAGTAATTGACACGTCGCATAGTAGGTGTTGGATGCCGAAAGAGATCCATACCAACTCAAAAACCCACAAATCAGAAGACGAAATGTCATATGTTTATGTTCTTCGCGTAAAATATTACTTTAATCTTTTAAAATAAATTTATTTCTTTATACTTATATCTACTAAAAATCACCAATCAATACAACACCTAAGCATCAACAAGCCACTTTTGTCACATGATGACTTTTATGCTTTTACACTTCCATGTTTACTTTTTCAAAGATTTGTATTCAAAAATATGTTTATCAAGTTCTTTTACTTAAAAATTTATTTTTACTTATATATGGCATTTTATCTAATCTCACATAAGCCATATTATTGTAATTTTAAAGCATCAACACATGTATCATTTTCACTATAGTAAGTGAAGTCGGAAATTACCTCATATGTCTCAAAGGCCACCATGTATGTTTCATATTTGGCTGGTTATACTTTACCATTACTATCGCTCCAAACACATCCAACAAAAGCTTTAGCCTTTTTATGTTGTTTTGGAGGCTTTGGACAATCATTGATACCACAAATTGGACTAAATAATCAGACAATATGCATACCTTAATTTTAATCTATACATACGTTTTTATACTAGTTAAGTATATTTCGTGAAAGGTGTAAAACATCGATAAATAGAAGATAAAACTCGAAGACTACTAGCAAGAATCTTAACATGGAATATGGGGAAGTCGCCCTCGCACATCAGGGGGTCGATCACTATTGCACAACATCAAAGGATGTTTGTAAGTCTTTTAAAATGTTATGGGTAGCAGAGAACTTCGAAAGCTTTTGAAAATGAGAACACAAAGAGTACGGCTGTGGAGTCTTTGCCTACATTAACACATACCGTTCTTTATATAATTACTCAATGTTTATCGAAGCGCATGTAGCCCAATAGAAAAACGATATTGAAATAGTGCCAATGACGGATCTAGGAATTTTTCCTGGTAAGTTCGGGTTGGCTCAGCGGTCTAGATCATTTCAAAAGTTCAGGTTGTTTTGACGGTTCCAGTCGGTTAAGATTTACCACATAACAAAAATACGATAAAGTAACAAAAAAAAACAAGCATCGTTATTGGAAATTAAAAAAAAAAAAGATAATATCTCTTAGTATTCATAACTACTTAGCTTTGCGGCGCGTTTTGGCGGATACTTTTACAAGTTAAAATGTTGATTTTTGTTATTAAGCCTGTACTGATTGTTAATTAAATAATGAAAAGAGTCATAATTTATTTTAGCAGGTCATATAGTGTCTATGAAATACCACTTTATGTAAACTCCGTTAAATATCAAAATATATTGACTTCGACTGTAATATGGAATTCAAAGTTGAACTTAGAATAATCATATGCATAGACTTAAGTTCTTCAAAGGAGAATGTATAAAGGGTTGCATCTAATTAATTAACCAGTTTATAAAAAAAGAAAAAAAAAAGTAACAAAAACTTGCTGGAGGAGAGAATCAAACTCATGTTTACCACTACATCATAGTTTTATTTTGTATGTGGGTTCACTTATAATTTATATATGGGTTCTCTGTCGTATTTTATATAGACATTCTATATAAAAATCGAAAATAAGTGGGTTCCCGTAAACCCACAATCATATACTGAAGAAGCACAGAGTTGAACTAGATAGTCTGAATCTACGTTTCCCCATATGTGAGTCTACTGGCTGCTTAATGAGGTCAGATTTCAACCAAGCACCTGCAAAACCAAACACCGTGAGCCTCGTTACGGGAAGGACATGATGCGGGGTCTTCCCATAACCACCCTCCGGCGTGCGAATAAGTACTGTACTGTCGGAAATAAAGTACGAATACAAGTGAATTGATCATATTACGTGAGAGTGAATGAATACCTCAAGTAGATGACCTGAGTATTTATAGCCGAAGGTGGGGGAAGGTGATTGGTGGAGTTGTCACGGTCAAGATACTCCATATCTACCTGAATGGACACGTGTCGAGCGCTTATAGGGTATGACAGCCTGGCCACGTTAAGGACAGCTACTAGGTGTCCAGGTGTCATTTTTTCCATTAGCTGATGTCGCTATCAGGGAATGTTGCGAAAATCTTCTAGAATTAGTTTGTTAGAACTGTTCTTCCATATCACGTGAGGACCATGCACATGCGGGGTCCTTTGTGTGACCAGCGGGTTCCTTTGGCGGATGCTTAATGGTAATCCGCGGATTGAGTTGGAGACCCGCGAGGTATGTTTCTAGGTTTGCGGGTGGAATTATAAGTCCCCCAGTCCATTGTTTCTTCCGTGATGTGACGTCGTGGGTGGAATTACGGACTCACTGCTCTTGCTCTTTGGCGTGAGTTGAGTTGTTGATCAGTGAGTCTACCATAGTTATCTTTGGGCTAGGGTTATTGTTCGATTAATTGGGATGTGACGGTTTCAGTCTGAGTCTTGTCAGATATAGTTTTCGAGATGTCTACACGTATTTTTAGGCGGCTGATTCAAAATCATTTTGTTTTTGTCAGTTCCTGCCTAACGTGTCGCTCTCTGATTGGACGATGACTTTATGATGAGCTGTTCACTTTCATATCGCATTAATTGCGATGAGTATAAAAGGGGCAAGCGTTTCCTTTTCCTATCTACTTGCAAACAATTTTTCTTAACTATTCATCTTCTTTCATGCAATCTCTCAACATAGCTCACTGTGAAATTTTTACCGCTGCTCTAATGGCTGGAGGTAGGAAAGAAGGTCCACCGCCCACTATCGAGAACCTCCCGATTAATTGGTAGGAGAGGGACTTCCAGGATATCGTCAACTTTTATTGGTTGGCGTCGGAATGGGGGCCGGAACTCCCTGTTGCCGGTTTCGCTGCCAACAACCCTCCAAAAGGCAAGATTGCCTTGTATGGTGAGTTTTTTACTAACGAAGTTCTTGAGCCTCTTTCTTACTTTGACTGGGATCCACGTATCCCAGATGCATCCTTTTGAACTCATGTGGCTGTGGCACTTTGAGTTTTGCTGCCAATATCTGGGGCAGGCTCCTACTGTGGAGCGCTTTTGTGCCTTTTATAAACTCCATGTCCGCAGGAGCTGGTTTAGCTGCGCCGTTTTAAAGAATGCGATACGTACCGAGCCTCCGCGGAGTGCGCATGAGTGGAAGACGAAGTTCTTTTGGATTAACGAGTACGTTATACCGGATTCTAGGGTATATCGGTCCTTGACCGAGAAATTCACTGATCTTACTATTGCTGATTCACACAATCAACAATGGTATAATACTTTGACAAGGACTCTTACTCCAATGGGTCTTATCCTGGCTCTTGTGCTGGTGGGAATAAGCCGCTTATGGCCATTCCTGGATGAGATCCCATATTTCTCCAGGAATGATGAAAGTAAGTTGTCTTTTCTTTTTTCACTCCTCTTTCTTCTTTTTTTTTTTTTTGTTTTTTTAACTTGCTTTTGTTTTAGAGGATTGCACAACTTTTGACGTCCTCATCCCTACTATTGCTGGAAACATGTTTCGGCGCTCGCTCGAGATTGGGCAACTGCCTATTCTCGAGCAGACTAAGTAAAATTTTAGTTTTCCTATCCACGGGCGCCGTGAGCCTGAGGTAAACGAGGCTGTTGATGTAACACAAAGTGTACATCTTATTACATTGAATTATCCTCATAAATATTGCCAAACTCCATGCAAATTCATTATTTTTAGTACTTATTTGTGAATTTGCAGGTCCGGACGCCCGCCCAATAAAGAAAACATGAAAAGAGGGTGTTTCTGGACAAAAAAACCCGCAATCTGCCAAGCCTGCACGACCGTGCCAGACCTGGCACGACCGTGCTTCCCGGGAATTCCACCAGTGCAAGCCAGTGAAGGATCTAATTCCGAGAAAATTCAAATTGGCATGGCCGTGCATGCCCGTGCAAGCCCGTGCAAGCTCGTGCAAGCCCGTGCCACGTGACCGTTCCAGAATAGAGAAATCTGACTTTTTGGTCAGATTAAAGCAAGGGGTTGACTTTCCACATTGAGGCACGGCTGTGCAAGCCCATGCGTATGCCCGTGCCAGATGGCCAGAAAGTTTTTATACACCTCCATTATCTTCATTTTGGGGGTGGAGCCTAAGGAAATTCTCTGAAATTGCTGGAAAATTGTTGTGTGTTTTATAGAGAGAATCAAGGCTTTCATCATTGTGTGATCATCCTTTCTAGTGTGCAATCATCATTCATCCTAGTTTGAAATTCTTTTTTCTTGAACATGATTTGTAAGATTATTTTGATTTTGATTGTTGTATCAAGCCTTATGGGCTAAATACTCTTGTTACTTAGATTATGTTGAAGCTTTTGCTTAAGTGATGTTTATCCATGCATGAGTTTGGCAAGTTGGTGTTCTTCACATTTATGACATGTTGTTGAATAGAGTTTAATGGTTGAATGCTTGTTTTAATTCCTAGTCTTGTTAGTTTGATAGATGCTTAACCATAATATGTTGGAAAACTATGTGTTGAGTTTTTGTTTATAAACCTAGTTTGTATATGCATTCTTTTTTCATATCATTAAGTTTGGAATGACTAATGAAAATTAACTTGTTTATGAATTTTAACAAGCATGAAACCTATCACTTGATATTGGAAAATTGTATGGTGATAACATGATTCTTTGAGTTGGTTGATGTTTGCTAGAGATTAAGGCCATAATCCTTAGCTCATATTTTACTAATTAAGAGATTCATGTGTTTAACTATTGTTCTTGAACTTGTCTATTTTACATGATTTTAGGTGGTTAGGTGTTATTTTCATGCTAGCTTTCCTTTAATTATGAGATTAGGTAGTTTTGACAGACTTACTAATCTATGGTTAGTAATTTGATGAACACCCATTATGATGTTTTGTTGTTAGTATTAGGTTGCCTTGATTGGAATTTGATATTGATGCTTAATTCATGATGTTTGCCATTATCATTATCACTTTGTCACTAAGCTTGAGTGGATGCATAGTCTAAATAGCTTTGTTTGGATTGATTGTTAGTTATATTTTATTTCCTTTGTTATTATTGTATGTTAGTTTAGAACTTTAAAAGTTATTTGGATTGTTTGTTTGGTTTAATCAATTACAAAGATTTATTATCAAAAGTTAGCCGTATCCATGGATTGACACTCGGTTCTTACCGATACTTTGCTACAAACGATAGGTACACTTGCCTTTTGTGTGTGGTTTTGTTGTTGGTGAAAACCATTTTAAAACCCCGATTTGTGTGAAACTTTCATTTAAATTTCATACATATTTTCGCACACGTCTTGTTTTTGGCGCCGTTGTCGGGGACACTGTAACATCACGAAAAATTTGGTCCAATTTTGAAAAATATTAAAGATGAGGGATCAAAAATATTCATGGTATAAATAATGAGTAAAATAAGACAAAGAAATGGAAGTAGCTTATGTTGGTGAATGAAGTAAGGAGACTCCATCCCACATGGAAAGTGGTAAAGAAAATAAAGCACTTTATAAGATGGGAACTTTCCATGATAATGTTCTTATGTGGCTAACCACTTTCCCTAGTCCCAGCAGAGGGTGCGAAGCACCCGACGCGCACGCGCACGGCTCAGGCTCGGGCACGGGCACGGGCACGGGAACGGGTGAAAAGCGATGGGCGCAATTAGGCCTGTCAATTTTCACCCGAACCCGGAACCGAACTTGGGCCGAATAGACCCGACCCAAAGACACATCCAAACCGCATAACCCGAACCCTAGATACCACTTAACCCGAACCCGATTGCAATAGTTCAGGTCGGTTTTTGGATAGGATTTCCTCAATTCGGATTAACCCGAGAAAGCAGTGATTTGAAATACCGAAATTTTCTAGGTAATAATCTTTACCTATTATACCACAATGCAATTTAAAGGAGAATAATAATACATACATATGACTCACTCTGTTCTTCATCTGGATATACAACTTCAAATTTCCAATCAAAGACTTTGCCAAAGGCAAGCTCGATCAGTATTAGATTGAAATTGGTTGATTTTATGAACAAATACAATTTTTTTCCTTTGCTGTTGAAAGATCAAAGTCACCATCTGACTTCTTATTAAACAAGAGTTATCTTCTTTTGCTGTTTGAATACTTGATGCAATAGTTTTTTACATAAAGATGTTTTATTAAACAACAATTAACTGTTTCACAGCCACCGTGTTTTTAAGTACCAATATTTGAAGATGAAGTTTAAATATAATTTATTAATATTAGTTTTATTTTTATTTATTTTGTATGGACAACATAGACATGATATTTTAATGTTTATTTATTTTGTTACAAATGTCAGAAACATATGATGCGGCTGAAGAACAAAGGATTGATCTTGACAGCAATGATGATGAGACTCCACCAACTCAGCCAACTATGAAGAAATCTAAAATTTATCAAACAAGATCCAAAGTGTGGAATGATTTTGAAAAGTACAAGATGTAAACGGGGTTTCAAAGAGCAAGATGTATGCATTGTAATCATTCATACAAGTGTGCATCAAAAACTCATGGTACGAGTAATCTTAGCAACCACTTAACAAAATGTGAACCGTACAAAGCTAAAAACAGTGGTGGTCAAACACAAATTGTATTTGGGGCTGAAAATAAAATGACCACATGGAAGTTTGATCAAAAAACCATTAGAAATGGCCTGGCCTATATGATAATAGTCGATGAATTACCATTTAGTTTTGTGGATAGGAAGGGTTTTAGGTATTTTATGAGCCTATGTTAACCATCCTTTAAAGTTCCTTGTAGAAGTACAATTACAAAAGACATATATCATATGTTTCAAGAAGAAAAAACAAAAGTCCGTGATTTTATTAAAAAGAATGTTGGTAGGATTTGTTTGACTACAAACACATGGACTTCTAATCAACAATCCAGTTTCATGTGTTTCACCGCCCACTTCGTAGATAACGAGTGGAAATTAAGGAGCAAAGTCTTGACATTTTGTACCCAAGAGAATCATCGTGGTGTAGATATTGGGAAACGGTTGAAAATTGTTTAAATGAATGGGGAATAGAAAATATTTTAACGGTATCAGTTGATAATGCTAGTGCAAATGATGCCGCAATAGACTTTTTGAAAAGGGTATTCCAAAATTCCAATAAGTGCCTTTTAAATGCTAAATGGACACACATTAGATGTGTTGCACATATTATAAACCTAGTGGTCCAGGAAGGAATTAAACTGGTTAGCAAGTCGGTTGATAAAGTTAGGTGGGCGGTTAAGTGGATTAGGCCGTCACCATCAAGGATTGACAAATTCGACAAGTTTGCTAAGATTGTTAATGCTGATACAACGAAACACCTAGTTTTAGACGTAGCAACTAGATGGAACTCCACCTACCTTATGTTGGAAGTTGCATAGACTTATGAGAAAACCTTTTAGAGATATGATATTGAGGAGTCCGTCTTTAGAATCGAACTTGAAAAGGTGGGTTACAGGGAACTTACAACTGAAGATTGGCAAAGTTGTAAAGATTTATGCCATTTTTTGAAACCATTTTATGATATTACTTTGAGAGTCTCGGGGACATATTATGTAACGTCAAACTCGTGTATTGAAGAGATCTATAACATTCGTGGCATATTAGATGAAGCTATTGGTACTGCTAGTCTATGTTAGATTGCAATGGCAATGAAGGAAAAATTTCAAAAGTATTATGGGAATATACAAAAAATTAACTTATTGTTATACTTTGCGTTTGTTTTAGACCCAAGGAACAAAAAACATTACTTGGATTTACTTTTTGTCGATCGTTATGGAAAAAAGTTGGCGGATGAGAACATAAAATTTGTTATGGATTCTAAGCATGAGTATATTAGAATTCATTCCCAAAGTTCTAGTACTGCCAAGTCTTCTGGTCCGATGGTGTTAGGTAAACGTGATAAACCTGAAGGCATGACACCAAGCCAACCATTCAGAAACAAACTAAGAGAACAGATGATTACACAAAGAGTTGAACCTATTGGTGAGTTAGACAAATTCTTGAAAGAATATTTTGAAAAGTATTTAGAGAACTTCAATATTTTAGAATTGTGGAAAGTTAATAGCCCAAGATTCCCGATTCTGTCTTTGATGTCTAGAAACTTATTCGCCATTCCAGTGTCAACAGTGGCTTCTGAATCAGTTTTTAACACAAGTGGGAGGGTTTTGGACCCGTATAGGAGTTCTTTGACTCTTAGGATTGTTGAGAGTTTAATCTGCACTCAAACTGGCTTCGGGATAGTTCTACTTCAAGCGTGCAACTCTTGACCGAAGAAGATTGGAACACAATTCAAGAAATCGATAAAGGTATATTCATCACTAAATAGTTTTGTAGTGTTTGTTCATGTTATAATATGCAAGTATGGTAATACTTACTTTAATTTACTTTTATTGATGTAGAATTGGAAAAGGAGGAGCAAAAAAAATGAAGTGGGCAATGCCAATTTGAAGAATGAAGAGTAAAGAATGAACACAGAATACGATATTTATTTAATGCATTGGATTTTTGTTATTTGATTTTAATACGTTTTGGTTTGGGACATGGTATTTCTATTTAACAATTGTTTGTTACGAATTGAGATTTTGGTTTTCTCTTTTCATTTAAATTATTACTTTTATTGCTTAATATAATTATTGTTAAGTGCTATTATGTTCATATAAGAGGTGTTGTTTCATATTGCTATTTAGTGAAATTGTACACTATGATGACCAAAAAACCCACATTTTTTTTTCTAAATCATTCTAGCCCTTTCACAACCTTCACTTAACCCGAAACCCGAATCAAACCTACCCGATCTAACCCGACCCAATAAACCCGAAAACCGTAAAACCCGAAACTAGAGGGGTTTGGTTTTCGGTTTATATTTTCACACATGAAAACATGAAAAACCCAAACCAAAAAACCCGAAACCCGACAAAGAAGCCCGAAGAACATCTCTAGGCGCAATGTGGCGCTTTGATGACGCACTTCGCACGCTCGCATTGCCGCGAGCCGCTTAAGAGCCGCATTTGTATTTTTTGGATGATGAGACAAAATCAAAATATGGAAAGTTACCAAAAGATCAGGGATTAAAAATGAACAGATTTGAAGTTTTGCATCTTCGCGCGTCGCGAAGAATCCAAGTTGCATCTTCACGATACGCGAAGTGGCAGGACACGTCATGGGACACGTGTCACCACGCGGTGACACATGGCAGACCGTAGTGACACGTGGCAAGCCTATGCGGTGACTCACCAAGCCTATTGCATCTTCGCGTATCGCAAAGATGCTTCGCGTATCGCAAAGTTGCATCATCTCAGCTATAAATAGGGCAAAAATTGGGGGGGGGGACCTGTCATCCATTCTCACACTCCAACTCACACACATAACGTCGATAAGCGTACCATAACCCCGTTATGTCGATATCCTGACAAGTTTTGCCTTGAAGTGCGTGCTAGAATTCTACCTAGTTACTCTCTCGACTTTCCTCCAAGTAGAAGTGCGGTCCAAGTAAAGCATAGGCATTTCGTATAATAAGCCATACAAGGTAGGGGTTCTGTCCGGTTATTATATTATAAATGGCTTGAACCCTAGTCAGAGATATAGCCCATACCTTGATTATATAATAAAGTGAGAAAAAAGATTTTTTATAAAGTCAAGATTATATATGAAATATTATTTCTCTATCATATATAAAGATTTTAATAAGTATTTCTTATTATAAAAGAAACTTGAAATATACATTTTTTCATGAAGAAGAAAACATAGTTATAAATGATTAACAAAAGAAAGGACTAGAGGTCCTTATATTTTATAAAAGAGATAAATGTCAAGGTAAATGTTATGCAAACGGACTAAAGGTCTGAAGCTAGATCGTTGATCTAGTACTTATAAAACGTTATTATGGTACTATAGGTCCGAGGTAACAAGACAAATCGGTGAGAAAAACCGAACAAGAAGAAAGGTGAATACGTCCAACTTTTATTAAAACAAAGTCTTGAATGTTTCCATGGGATTATACATCCCTAAAAATTTATAAGTAAAAGTAATCGCTGGCCCTCAGGCTATTGTATACGTTTGTTTGGATCCTTACATATGTGGGTAGACGGTGGGCACACCGCACCACCCTTGCTAATGCCTCCGCCACGTTGGGCCGGACCTAAGTAATGTTCAAGAGGGGATTATCTCGTGTATATTGATAGTTGCTAAGACCTCGATGCTGCGGTATCGCTGAGAGGTTTCAAGTAGAACTGGATGTTTATAATAGTAAATTTATCTTGGTTGTTTCCTAAGCCACGATGGGCTGGGTCATAAGATACCCGAGGGGATAACTAAGTATTAAAATATTTTGTGTCAGCGTGTTCACCAGCATGTTTTGCTGACGTATTTTTATAACTGTTTTATAGGTAATGTAGAGTAGGCGTTTGGAGATGATGGATAGCCATTAGACGATCTGACGGCTCAATAGTTGTTTTATTATTAATATAATGTAAAATATGGTTTTGTAATCCGAACACTTTCGTACAAATCAACGGGTGTTTTAAAATCCCGTCTTTCGAATATAATAATATTTAAAC
Organism: Bidens hawaiensis; assembly: GCF_021521415.1. Taxonomy (NCBI): domain Eukaryota; kingdom Viridiplantae; phylum Streptophyta; class Magnoliopsida; order Asterales; family Asteraceae; genus Bidens; species Bidens hawaiensis. The sequence goes on along the minus strand of NW_027502298.1, from coordinate 18,416 downwards.
ATGTCTTCCGGGATATATTTACAAAACAGGTACCAACGTTGGGTCACACGCCTAGGCCTTAAGCCGGGGTGTGACAGACACCGTGCTTTACTTTTGAAAACGATACGAGTAATTGATTTGCCTTGTTGATATTTTTGCTCTATGTTGTTTTAGTCTATTTCATTTTTGTTCTTCTTATTTTATTTTATTTTATTTTAGTTAGAGTTTTAGATAGTTTTCTATGTCTTGTTTGTTTCCATCCCGTGTTTCTTTCGGGTGATGCATATCCATCACACCCGGTCCTGATCTTGTTTCCCCCCTCTCTGAGCCCGAGCGACATCTTCGTGAAGGTTTGAGGAGGAGAGCACGCGAAATTGCCGAGGTCTTTGAAAAGGAAGTTGTAGAGGAGGACGCGAATCTGGAGGTAGAAGAGATGGCGGATCCGAATAATCAAGGTCGCATGGATGACTTTGCCACACCGTCCCTTGATGGTTATGGCAACAGTGTTAGGGAACCCGAGATTACCGTGAGTTTCGAGATTAAGTCAAGTATTATTCATATGGTCGAAAATTCCGTTCCTTTCCATGGCCTCTCGAATAGGGACCCTCACTCTCATGTTGCACATTTCTTTCAGTTGTGTGCGACATTCAAAATTTAGGGGTGTACGGACGATGCCGTGAGACTCCGAATTTTTCCGTTCTCACTTCATGGGGCTGCCTTGGAGTGGTTAGAGGCACTCCCTTCCGGTTCCATCACCACTTGGAACCAATTGATTGAGCAGTTTCTTCTTCAGTATTTCCCACCTGATAAAACTACAAAACACCATCCAAACATTACTGGTTTTCGTATTGATGATGACAAGTCACTTCCTGCTGCATGGGAGAGGTTCAAGGGTTTTTTGATCATCACGGTTTGAGTCACGGGCTCCAATGTCGTACGTTCTTTGATGCTTTATCCAGAGTGCAGAAGCAGGCCGTTGATCAGGTTACGGTAGGAGATTTCGGTAGGTGGACCCCAAAAGAGGCATTGGACATCTTGGAGAGAGCTGCTAAGAAGAGTTTCGCATATAATCAGCCTCGTAGTATTCCTTCCACCAAGGGTGTTCCCCATGTCGATTCTAAGACCCTTGTTTCCGCTTAGTTAAAAGCCTTGACCAATTGCAATCCGATCTTACTAAATCTAACTCTTGTTGTGGGGTGTGTGACGGGAAACACCAGACCAGTCAGTGCCAGCAGGCCATGGTGGTGGAGGATGTTGACTTTGTGGGCTACCAAAACAATGCCTACAGCAACCCCTACAACCTGGGATGGAGAAATCACCCCAATTTCAGTTGGAAAGATAATGGTGGCACTCAGAATCAAAGTCAAAATCAAATGCCACCGGGGTTTGACCGAAATCCAAATTACCAAAGTCAACCCCAAAACCAGTCTTACCAGCAAAAGCCTCAGTTTTAGGGTTCCAACAATAGTGGTCAGGCTAGTGGGGAGTCTAGTGTTGAAAATCTTTTGACTCAGCTTTTGGCTAACACCGAGACCTCGAACAAACTGGCTGAACAGAGAAACCTGAAGAATGATGAGACTCTCCAGAGACACAATCTCGAGTTGAGGAATCAGAAAGCGTCCATTCAGACCATCGAGAATCATGTTGGACAGATTGCTCAACTCCTCTCTGCGAGACCACAGGGTAGCCTTCTGAGTAACACTGAGATAAATCCGAATGCCGAGGCTAAGGCGATTACCCTAAGCAGTGGTAGATCCATCATTCCTGTTGATTCATCGGTTTCCATACTAAAACCGATTGCCGATGAGATCGAGACTGAGACTCCTGATAAGGTGCACCTGAGGTTAACCCCTGAAAGTACCGTACAAACTAGTGAGCCAGCTAGGACTTATGTTCCTCCCATTCCATACCCAGGCCGTTTGAAGAAATAGAAGATGGAAGAGCACTACGGGAAATTCTTAGAGCTTTTTTAAGCAACTTCACATCAATATTCCATTTCTCGACGCATTGAAAGAGATGCCTAAGTATGCTAAGTGTTCCGCCGTCCTTCAGAATAAATAGCCCAAGAAAATGACCGATCCGAGCAGTTTTACCATTCCATGTTTGATCGGTAGTTTGTCGGTTAGTAACACTTTAGCCGACCTAGGTGCTAGCATAAACTTGATGCCTTATTCTGCTTTTGCAAAGCTATACCTAGGTGAGCCTAAGCCTCGCATGTGCATCCAGTTTGTTGACCGCTCGGTGAAATACCCGAGAGGTATAGTTGAGAATATGCTTGTGAAAATCGAAAAATTTGTGTTTCATGGTGACTTTGTGATCTTGGACATGGATGAGGATAAAAATGTACCACTCTTCTTGGGTAGTTCCTTCCTAGCCACTGCTAGAGCTCTCATTTATGTCTGCATTGGCAGACTCACTCTTTGAGTCGGAGACGAGGAGGTGAGATTTGATATTGGAAGATCCATGCGCCATCCACATGATCATGATGACGTGCTCTACATTGATACTATCGATTCTCGCGTTTGTGAGCACATATAGGACACATGTGAGGAGTACTCTTTGGATACTCAGTTGTGAGTTAGAGAGGTTTCTGACTTGGTCAGTAAGCCCCTGTTTGAGAAGTTGGTCTGTTGTGTGGACCACGAGCCTCCTGAGTGTTTAGAGAGGATTGAGGATGTTGATCGCGCTGCCTAGCCTAAGGTAAAACCTTCTGTTGTGGACCCACCATCTATCGAGCTTAAGGAACTCCCGTCCCATTTGGAATATGCCTTTTAGGAGGATGGGTCTCGCCTTCCTGTTACCATTTATGCAAGTTTGTCGAGTGAGGAGAAGGTTAAATTACTCATCGTTCTCAAAATGAACAAACATGGTGCAGCACCAATGGCGTCTCAACCCTAATATGCAAGACGTTGTGAAGAAAGAGGTCATCAAGCTACTCGATGCTGGATTGATTTATCCGAGCTCTGATTCCCCATGGGTGAGCCCGGTGCAGTGCAGGTCGTCCCGAAAAAGGGCGGTATGACGGTTGTTGTGAATGAGAAAAACAAGTTGATTCCTACGCGTACCGTCACGGGATGGAGAGTTTGCATTGACTACCGTAAACTCAACGATGCCACGAGGAAAGATCACTTCCCACTCCCCTTTATCGACCAGATGTTGGAGCGACTTTTGGGAAAGATGTTCTATTGCTTTCTTGACGGTTTCTCGGAATACTTTCAGATCCCTATCTCTCCTAAGGATCAAGAGAAGACAACATTCACATGTCCCTATGGCACATTTCCCTACCGGCGGATGCCCTTTGGATTGTGTAATGCCCCAGCCACGTGTCAGAGATGCATGGTGGTGATTTTTCATGATATGCTCGAGGACTCCATGGAGAGGTTTTCATGGATGATTTTATATTTTTAGGAGTTCCTTTGATCATTGTTTGAGAAATTTGGAAAGAATGTTGGTTCGGTGTGAGGAAGCCAACCTTGTGCTTAATTGGGAGAAATGTCACTTCATGGTGAAGGAGGGCATTGTGTTAGGGCATAAGATTTCACAGGCGGGGCTTGAGGTTGATCGAGCCAAAATTGATACCATTTCGAAAGGTGTGTACATTCTCAACCCTCTTCCTCTTACGGTTATGCATTCAGACGGGACGATCATCCTTTATTCTAGCGAGGATTTGTCTAGTGAAGGATCATCGTCCCCTGAAAATTCACCTGTTGATTACACGGGATTTCTGCTACTATTGTAGATACCACTTGTGTATATGGTCATGGTGGAAATTTCGATGCCGATAATTCCACTAGTGGGGAGGCATCAGAGATCGCTTAGAAGGCTCCTGAGATAATTCCACTAGTGGGGAGGCATCAGAGATCGCTTAGAAGGCTCCTGATCCCAAGAAGTCCAAGAAGATTCGTCTCCGCGAATGAAACGTTGATAACACTACTGAGGAACCCGTAGGTGTCTGAATCTCTTCTGTTAATTAATCTTATTTTTCTGCCTTAGCTGACCATTCTTTATTTTAATAAATCTTGAAATAGTAGAATTTACTTCCCCTCCTACTCCTCCTCCGCCTTAGTCTGACCCACAGAATGAGGTTACTAACAATGCAAAGAAGAACCTCGAAGGGGGTAGTGGTAGAGACGGAAAATATGCTTCCCAAGGATGTTTATGAAAATCCTTCTGTTTCTACTGGCAGGAAGGTAGAGGGGTCCGCTCAAGCTTCTTCTTCCAAACTTCAACAGGAGACCTCCTCTACCTTCCTTCCCTCATGGAATATTGGCTATGACACGCTCTTTTCTGACCCGAGCGCGTACCGGGAATTCTTTGAGCACTGCCTCCCCCCAGCCGAGCGTGAACGTAACCATGCTCGTACCCGGGAGAATTTGGCACAGAACCTTAGCTTTCACCTAGCTAATGTTGTGTCAACTGGGCGCGAGATGTTTGAAGGATGGGTTACCGGGGAGAGGGACTTGACTCACGCCGCCATGAGGCTGCAAGAAGCTGAGGAGGCTAGGGATGCTGCTCGGGCAGAAGCCCGAGAGAAAGATGCTGCCCTCCAAATGATCAAAGAGACAAATTCCAGATTGGAGGACCAGGTCTCTGTACATAATGGCTTCCTTTCCGCCCGGGACGAAGAAATCCGGCACTTGAAGGCCGAGCTCACGGAAAGGGATGAGAGCATCTCGGTCTTTAAGGCCAATACTTCCGGCCTCTCCAACGAGATTAAAAGCTTGCGGGAGCTGAGTGAGTCACACACTACTGAGAAGCTTTGGCTCCTCAAGTATGGCTTTCCCATGGTAAGTTTACTTTTGTGTTTTTCTTTCCTTTATTCTCATTGCGACACGCTTATCTTGGATTTGTTTTGTTGTAGGTCATTGACCATATCAAGGAGGGTCCTGAACTTGGGGACTGCCAGCAAAGCTCCTCATTAATTCTTCCTGGGTTGGCCTGAAAGCTGGTTTTGAAGAAGGCTTTGCTTTGGCCCACGAAGGTTGCCCGTCCTCTGACTTTGCGCTTCATGGAAAGTATGCCCAAGGCGAATACGATGCTAGTCTTGATACCTTTGATAACCTATCCTTTGAAATCAAGGACTTTATAAAGGCGCATCGCCGTGATGAATGTTGCGTGGGCAACTTGAGGTTACACCTCAAGACCCTTCATAATGAGGCGGAAGATGAAGGGCATGCTTAGCCGACTAGGACTTTTGTATTTTTTGTATTTTGTATTTTGCTTCCTTTCCTTGTATTGTAAATATGATCCAATGAAATAAAGTTATGGTTTCTTCAGTATACTATATCCATTGTGCTTTTGAACTTGATACTTTTAGGATTGTCTGTTTGCATAATCCTCCTTCATCCGCCTAACTTGCCCGCGGACAATTACAATTTCTCTTCTTTTTATCTAGTCTTTTGTAACTATGTTGTCATAAATGTTTGGCGTGCTCATCAAAATCATTTAGTTCGTCGCTTTAGTTTACCTAGTAATGTGCCTAGCTTTTTGGGGGCTAATGGGACGTAACTGTTTCGATTGGGAAAAGGATTTGACAGGTATGCCACTTTAACGGCTGTTATCGGTAAGCCTGAATGGGAGTATTGTCAATGCTTATGGTATTGCTCCTGAATGGGAGCCGGAATTCCCAGTTCCAGGTTCTACAGCCGATAAGCCTCCCGAGGGGAAGATGTCTGTATATGGCTCTTATCTTACACACGGGAATCTTCGATTTTTGATTACCAGATTCCTAGGTAATCTGATTACTAGGAATATGCTCCACCTCTCTCAACTACACGCATCTCGGGTGCTGCGCATGTGCTATTTTGAATTTTGTTGTAGGGCTAATGGCATCGTCCCCACCGTAGATAAATTTACAGTTTTTTACAAGATGCACTGTAGAGGTGTGTGGTATAACTGTTTACCAACTGAGAAGAAGGCGATTGCGCTTGACACATCCTCCTTGGACTCCCATTGGCGAAGTAAGTTTTTCTGGATGCAGGAGGATGTGGTCCCGTTATCCATGTACCGCCGCCCAACTGATTAACCATTACTTTCCTTACCAACCGTCGAGCGTCCTGAGGGGGTGGTATAATTTATTAAGTTCCACTCCTACACCGATGCGCCCTATTCCCGAGGCTGCCTTAGTATGACCTGGAATGAGCCGTTTATGGCCATATCCAGATGTTGTCCCGTACTTCTATAACCCAACGGAAGTAAGTGCTCCCTTCTCTTTTAGATGCCTTTCTTTGTGATTGTCTTATGTATTTTTCTTGTGCATATGAAGGGATCCTACTAGCGGTTCTCGCTGATCAAGTGCCAGGGACGATGCAGCTTTGTTCACGGGACAAGAAGGACCTTACCGTTCTTGATAAAACTAAGGATAACTTCTTACTCTCGCGGAATATACGCCCGGAGCCTATAGTTTCCGAGGCACTTTATGCGACAGGTGATGTGTGTTCCCCGCCTCATGTTCACTACTGTGACTATTTATAATATCATTGTAATCCACAGCTTTTGGTCGCAAGAGGAAGGAAGTCATTCCATCAGGGACCTCTAAGGTAGCGGGTTTTGAGGACTTGATTTCTAATCCTTCTCCCCCAGTCTCACCCAAGAAACCGAAAAAAACCAGGCTTCGGGACCGGGGTATCACTTTATCTCAGGATCTTCCAGGTAAATTCTGGTTTGTTACTTCTTTGTTAGTTTATGCACCGACTATTTTGTGTTACTAGATCCTATATCTTAGCCAACTGCCGCCATTATCATCTCAGAATCTCCTCCCACCAAAAGCGTTTCCAGCAAGCTTTCCGCTGCTAACAAAGGGAAAGCGCATGTGGAGCTATTCCGAAATCTCCTGGCCCTGTGTTGGATACAAAAGTTCCTTTGCCTGTTTCTCCCCCCGTTTTGCAAGGGATCAGCGATCAGGAAAAGCAATCTCCTAGGCCTCCACCTCTGCCACCTTCTCGTTCATCGTCGGAGAGGGATGCGAGGGTTCATGATTTGCAGGTGGGCATGTCTCGTCATCGGCCTGACTAGAAGCTGACTCGAGAATCCAGATTCACCGATGGGGAGATTCGTTTTGAATTCCTCAGCAAGGGCGTTCCTCCTGTGGAACGTGATTTCAGAGCATTTGTGCCCGTGTGTCCCTCGTCAATGCGCATATCTATCACATGGAGAATCTAGTCTCGAAAAGCTAGGAGATCTATCGAGACTGGATGTTAACGGGTAAGAATTGGGGAGCTCAGGATGACATTATCCAGGGCCTCCGGGCCGAGAAAGAAACCGTCTAGAATCTAACACTGCGAAGTGGAAGTTGAAGGATGTTGAGAAGGCCTTGGAGTCTGAGAAGACTCACCAAGCAGCTGCTATCAAAGACTGGGAAGAGGCGTGCCGAAGACAGAATGCTACACTTGAAGCCGCACACGCTCAAACCCGCGCCCGTGTGGCTGATCTTGCTTACACAGAAGATGCGAAATCTACCTTGGAGACCACGCTTGCCGCTAAGGAGGATGCTATTAACTCCTTGCGTGCTGGAACTGCCACCATGGACACTTTTATTGAGGATATTACCAATGAGCAAGATGATCTCAAACGGAGTGCTGAGCAGGCTCTTGTTGACAAGGCATGACTAATGAGCCATGGTATCCCAAAGGTTTAGACCTTTTCCATACCTTAACTTTGTTTTATACCCTGTTCAGAAGCGTAATGTTTCCTTTTTTCCAGATTATTACGCATATTCACGAAGGATCTGTTATGGGAGAGTGCCTTGCGCGACTTCTTCGCGCATCCTATGACTCTGGACGCAAGGCGGGTTTCCAGGAAGTAATATCCTTTGCGCAGACAGGGCGTCCGCTAGAAGAGTTTCCATTACAAGTTGTGGATACTGAGGCCAAATATGCCAAGGAGCTGCAAGACTTTGATGATCTACACTTCCCAATTCAGGATGCCATTCAAGGCTTTGCTCTTCAAGAAGACGGTGTCCAACAACTTGGTGATTATCTTCAGGATGAAGAGTGATTTTTTTTTGTAATTATTTTTGTTTCCATTTTGTAATCCCTTTTTTTGGTTGTATTTATGACATGGGTTTTACATTTTGTCTTGTTATATTATACAACATAAATGTTTGTAATCAAAACCCGCATATATCTAAAATATAGAATTAACAAGTTTACTAGCACGTAGGCCTGCTTAAGACGTATAAGAAAACAAAAACTATAAGAATTACACGCAGGTCCACAGTAAACCAATATATATGAATTTGGCGCGAAACGTTTTGTTTTATATAAACAAGTACTTGATACTTATTGCATAAAAAGGAAATTGGCACGCAGGCCGAACACCTGGCGCGCAGGCCAGCAATGTGGCACGTAGGCCAAAAAAGATAGCACACAGGCTCATACGTAGCATTTTTTTAGTTACACGACGTTCCATGTTCTAGGGATCAATGTTCCGTCCAACTTTTTTAGTTTGTACGTACCATTCCCCAGAACTATATTAATTTCGTTAGGCCCTTCCAAGTAGGGGCCAACTTCCCTGGTGACTCAGCGTTCGACGCCTCATTATCCCGGAACACATAATCTCCCTTGTTGAACTTGCATATTTTGACTCGTGCATCGTAATACTTTTGGAGTTGACACTTGTATTTGCTTTCTCGTATTGCGGCCAATTCTCTTCGTTCTTCTAGGAGATCTAGGTTCAATCATAGCTCCATTGTCTTCAATCAAGAGCATTCTTGCGGATGGGACACCAATTTCGGCGGGAATCATTACCTCTGTTCTGTAAGTCAAGCTGAATGGTGTTTCAGAGTTACTTGTTTTCTTAAGAGTTTTGTGCGCCCACAAAACATGTGGCAAATCATCCACCCAACCTGGTCTTTTCATTCCTAGTCGAGCTTTGATCCCTTCTTTGATACTCCGGTTGGCTCGTTCCACTTGCCCGTTGGCTTGTGGATGTGCAACTGAAGTGAAGGTCTGTGAAATGTGTGACTCTGATAACCATTCCTACAAGACCTTGTCGAGGAATTGTTCCGTTATCGCTCACAATTGTCCGCGGGAGGCCAAAGCGGCATATGATGAATTCCCAGAGGAATTGTTTGATGTTTTCCACCATGATGGTTTCTAGCGGTTTGGCCTCCACCCATTTGGTAAAATAGTCAATTGAGACTATTAAAAATTTTACCCGCCCAGGAGCTTCCGGGAATGGGCCCATGATGTCCACAGCCCATTTTTGAAATGGCAATGACGAAGTTACTGGGATCAACTTGTTTTGGGGGCGAAGCACATGTGGCGCATGTCTCTAACAAGAATCACACTTTTGAATTTCTTTCACCGCGTCCTTGTGCATGCCCGGCCAGTAATATCCCGCATTCATGATCTTCGCAACCACCATCCTTGGTCCCGCGTGTGGCATGCATATGCCTACATGGATTTCTCTGATTAGATAATCGGCATCTTCTGCATCTACGCATCGTAGTAGCGGACCAAGGAAGGATTTCCTGTACAAAACTTCGTCTTAGACTTGGTAAAATAGTGCCTTGTGTCGAATCTTTCTTGCCATGATTTTGCCTTCTGGTATATTTCTGGTGGACAGATATTCCATGATGGGTGTCATCCATGATTCTGTTCCCGTTTGGATGACCTTGACTTGATGTTGAGGAACGGATGGGCTATCCAATACCTCAATTCCCACATCTCTACCCAGATGTTCGAAATCAGTGGATGCTAATTTGCTTAAAGCATCGGCGGGACGATTCTCGCTTCACTTGATGTGAACTACTTTACACGTTATAAGCTGTTGTATAAGGTCTTTGGCCTAGGATAAGTATGAAGCCATTACTTCATTTTTAGCTTCATACATTCCCGAAACCTGACCCACAATAAGCATGGAATCAATCCGCGCCTCAAGATTTTGACCCCCAATTTCTTAGCAATTCTTAAACCCGCTAATAATGCCTCGTATACGGCCTCGTTATTGATGCTCTTGAAGTTCAACTTTATTGCGCACATAATCTCCTGGCCATCGGGGTTAACCAATCTCAGGACCGCGCCTGATCCCTCTCTACTAGATGCCCCATCAGTGAATAAGATCCACGTTTGACTTTCTTCTGACAGAACTGGAGGTTGCTTCTCGTGTAAACATTCTTGAATTCTTTCATTTGGTACCTCGATGAAGAAGTCAACCAACACTTGTCCCTTTATTGCGGGTCTAGGTTTATACTCTATTGGGTGTTCACTTAATTCGATTGCCCACTTGGCCAATCTTCCCGACAATTCTGTTTTGCTTAGCACACTTTTCAGCTTGAATTTTGTCAAGACATTAATGGGATGTCCCTGAAAATATCTTTTCAATCTCCGCGCAGCATATACTTGGACCAGTACCAAATTTTCCAGCATTGAGTATCAGGTCTCGGCATCCGCCAATGTTCTATTTACATAGTAAATTGGCGTCTGGACCATTTTCCGATCGGTCATCAAGACTGCATTTATCGCAATGTCTAACGTGAAAAGAAACAACGCAAGGGGTTCTCCTACGCGTGGTGCAGTTAACATCAGGAGCTCCATTAGACATTTCTTACTTCTAAGAATGCCTTCTTAGCCTTAGGTGTCCATTGAAGTGTGCTTTCTTCAAGCAATTGCGTAGTGTGGACACGAAAGGATAAGACATTGCGGCGTGATTCGCTAAAACCCTGTTTAGCGCCACCAAACGCCTATTCAATGTCTGCAACTCTTTGAGCGGCGATGGGGAAGGCATCTGGGCAATTGCTTGGACCTTATCTGGGCTTGCTTTGAACCCCTCCCCTGTGAGGATCACTCCTAAGAACTTTCCCCGCCAAAAGAGCATTTTGTTGGATTAAGTTTCATATTAATTTTTTTCAAGGTGGAGAAGACGTCTTCAATGTCTTGTAACATTTGGTCCTGCTCCGCGCTTTTAATGACCAGGTCGTCCATGTACACTTCCAGATACTTGTCGATTTGCTTCCTAAATGTATTATCCATCAGACGCTGATACGTGGCCCCCTGCATTTTTCAAACTGAACTACATCATTTTGTAACAAAACGTCCCTTGGTTGGTTCGAAAGGCTGTCTTGTCTTCATTGTGGGCGGCCATCTGGATCTGATGGTAACCTTTATAAGCATCCAAGAAACATTTAAATTTGAAAGGTGCCACTACATCGACTTTCAAATCAATTTCTGGGAGCAGGTAGCAGTCTTTTGGGCACGCTTTATTCAGATCTTTGAAATCTATACACATGCGCCATGCACCATTACTCTTGGGGACCATTACCGGATTTGCTACCTAGGTTTGGTACTGGATTTCGCAGATGATCCCCGCATGTAACATGTCATGGACTTGTTCGTTCATAAGTTTGGTTTGTTTAGGGCCCATCATCCTTTTCTTTTGAACGATCGGTGTGTATGCTGGATTTAGCCTCAACTAATGTTCGGAGGTTTCTCTGGGAAATCCAGTCAAATCAGACGGTGTCCAAGCGAAGACATCAATGTTTTTGATGAGCAGCTGCTTTAGAAACACACGAACTGTTTCTGAAATAGTTGGCCCGATGGTGACTATCTGCTCCGGGTATTTTGGGTTAATTACACACTTTACTGGCTCTGTTTTCACTATTCCCTTAGGAATGTTCTCGGGTTTCTACCCCTCTGTCGCGAAGAAGTGTTTGTTGACTCTAATAATGGCCACACCAGTTCTTGTGGGTACCCCGACTGCGCCATGTGTCGTCGTAGGGTTGGCATTGAAATCACCAATTGCCTCACATCCCAAGATTATATTGTGTCTGGATCTCGCGGGTAGGACCAGAAATTCAACCTCTTCTTTCCGCGAATGAGTTGCATCACTGAGTGTGACTGGAAATGTTATGACCCCTTTTGGATCCATAACCTCATATCCAAATCCAGACACAGGAGCATGAATGGGCTTTTAGTGCGCCTTGTCATCCTCATCGAGTTTCGCAAAGCATTGTTCGTGCATGATATCGGATGTGCTTCCAGTGTTAAAGAAGACATACTGGGATCTGTAATGCCCGAACAAAGCTGTGATGATTAATGGCTGTTTCATGCATGGACCCCCTTTCATTTTTGAAAAAAACAACCGGCTTGCTTTTCCATTCATCGTCATCAATTTCTACTCTTTTGTTTTTTTGCACCGGTCCACCTTGAATCATATGAACGTTCAAGTCTTTGATTTGTTTCTTTGGCGGGCCTTTGTCTGTGGGAGCTGCTTGCATTCACAGTCCTTGTCAAACATTTTTTAACAAGTGTTCGAGTTTCCTGGACTTGATCGCGGATTCTATTTCATTTCTTAAGCTTACACAATCATTGGTGTCATACCCAATGCCATCATGAAATAGACAGTGCTTGTTTGGGTTCAGGTGCGCCCGCCGAGTTAACGGTTGCGGTTTCTTGAACACAATGTTCTCTGTCGTCAAAATTTCAGATGGGGTTTTTCTTAAAGGGGTCCACTTTTTTTCTTGTTGCCTGGCCCGCGATCCTAATGTTTCTACCCTATCAGTGACCTAGCATCAAATTGCTTAGAAGATCCCTCAGGGGGATGGATTCTGGACCAAATCGAACATTTTTCCTCTTTCTTGGGGCGGCTACTTTTGAACTCTGTTTTTGTGGTTTGCTTTGGTTCCTCCCGCCCTAAAAGTTTTTCAGTGGCTACGAAAACTTTGGCTGCGACATGATCCTGTCCCATGTCTTTGGCATTCTGTCTCTTCCTGTTAAACAGCGGATGAGATCATTACTTCGCACGTTTTGCCTAAACGCTCCTTTTAGCATGTCTTCACTTATACCACCAATATTTAGACTTTTGTTATTAAACCTGGCGATAAAGTTTTCGATTGATTCGTTATCGCGACGAACGACATTTAAGATCTCTGATGGGTCGCGAGTGTGCTTGCGTTGTTGGCTAAAATGTTGTGAGAATTTTGCCACTAGGTCATCTCACCTCCTTATTTGTCCATCAGGAAGTTTCTCGAACCATTCCCGCGCTGCTCTGGTCAAAGTTAGGGCAAACATATCACACTAGTAAGGTAGTGTCCAACCACTAAATCCCCTAACCACGGTAAAGTTTAATAGGTGATCACTTGGATCAGCCATCCCATTATACTTCCGTAGGTTTCTCGGGATCTTGACATTAGTCGGGAAGGGAGCAGTAGCAATCCGCGGAATGAATTTTGACTTTTTGGCGAACGCGGCCGGTCGGTAGGGTTTTGTAAAATCTTCTTTCGCATCACTACAATACACAGTGTGCTTGACTAGTGTCCTCATTCGACTAGTACCTTCCCTACCGTGCGCGCGGCTATCATCACTTGCGTATCCTTCCTCTTGATACGTAAGATCTCTTTGCCTGTGGAAAGCATGACTCTGATCATACACGACCCTGCGGGATAACATCCGCTAGGTCGGACGATCTTTGTCACGACTTCCACATTGTTGACGCTCAACTGACTGTTCAACGTTTTCCATTTCTGGAATAGGGTGACTTCGCCGAATAACCGACGGAGGTGAGGGAGATGACTCGTAAACTAGGGTTATTGCTTGCACCTGATTTCTCACCATTCTATCATATCTTTCCTTCCATTTTTGTTGTTCCTGTTAGTATCATTCTTCTAGTGTTAATATTGTCCTCCCATATCTAGGTTGGTAATGAACACATGTTTCATCGCCTTCAAATCTAGAAAATTCTCCGGCTCTGTCCTCTAGAACCGGAGTTCGTGTGCCCCGGCGAGATTCTACCAAAATCCATCTGGTTTTGGAGTCTGGATCATTGAAGACTTCGAACCTTCTTCCTCTCGCCGGAGTAGTCGCAGGCAATTATTGGTTCTGACTCATCATTTCAGGTCACGAAACTTTCAAAAACTTCCCAAAAAACCGTAAAATCTAACTAAACAACCATATGGCGCCAATGAAGAAGCACATAATCGAACTAGTTAGTCCGAATCTATGTTTACCCAGATGTGAGTCTACTGACTGCTTAATGAGGTCAGATTCCGACCAAGTGACTGCAAAACCAAACACCGTGAGCCTCGTTACGGGAAGGATCTGATGGGGGGTCTTCCCATAACAACACTCCGGTATGAGAATAAGTACTGTAGTTTCGGAAATAAAGTACGAATACAAGTGAATTGATCAGATTACCTGAGAGTGAATGAATACCTCAAGGAGATAACCTGAGTATTTATAGCAGAATGTGGGGGAAGGTGATTGCTGGAGTTATCACTGTCAAGATATTCCATATCTATCTGAATGGACACTTGTCGAGCGCTTATAGGGTTTGACAGCCTGGCCACGTTAGGGACGGTTACTAGGTATCCAGGTGTCATTTTTCCATTGGCTGATGTCGCTATCAGGGAATGTTGGGAAAATCTTCTAGAAGTAGTTTGTTACAACTGCTCTTCCATATCACGTTAGGACCATGCACATGCGGGGTCCTTTGTGTGACCCGCGGGTTCCTTTCGCGAATGCTCAATGGTAATCCGCGGATTACATTGAAGACCCGCGAGGTATGTTTCTAGGTTCGCGGATAGTTTTTACTACCTTACATCTATATATATATATATATATATATATATATATATATATATGTAGATTCGTCCCTGAATAGCACCCCTCCCAAGTGGTGAGGTTGTAAGCCTCATCGTGAGCAAATGATGTAGATTTAGGAATAGATTTACGAAATGCACGTTTATCTTTAAAAAATTTGCTCTTATGATTTTGTGTTAGTGTGTTGCTAGTCTTGTACACGTGTTAGGATACTTTATATTTTATATTTTTAGGATTTATCATGTTAATTTTATATCTTTAGGATTATCATGTTAATTTTTTCGTAAGCTAACACTTTTATTTTATATTTTGGTAAACCGTATGAGATATGTGTAAAGTTATAACTTGGTAAATAAGTTTGTAGCTTCAAGGTCTTAAAAAACAACTCATACTTAATAAAAACATTTATTTTGTTTAAAAAGTTTGAAGTTTTTAGGTTTAGAGAAAAAACTCAATGTTTAAAAAAAAAAACTATAAGCTTTTAGTAAAATTTTACATGTTTGGTACTTAAATTTCTATCAATTTTTGTTAATTTATATAATAGTTACACATTTTAGCTCTTATTCAAAACCAACTACCTCACGACTTTTTAAGAGCTCATACTTTTTCACACGTTAATATTTTTAAAAAATTTACATCATAAAAACCATCATTTTATTCTCTTTAATTTGAGTATAGTATTGCTATAGTTCTTTAACTTTAAAAAAATTAACATATTACGTGATTACCGATTAGGATCGGCAACAAGTCGAGTCAGGCGAGCTCGGGTCATTTGTAAGACCAAATTAGGGTCGGAATGAGTCGATACAAAACGGGCTAATTTAGTTCGTTTCGTGTAAGTACGGTTTTGAGTCGAAATAGGTCAGGTCGGAACATGTTGCAAATTAGAATAATGTCGGGTCGGAATGGGATTCGGATAAAAACATGTTGGTTTAAAAAATTATCTATTTGAAATTCTGTATATTTCAGCTTTGCTTCTTGAATTTCGCCATCGGTTACATGCGTATTGCCATTGCACGAATTACACGCCTACATTTGGGTTATGTCATCAAGTGTATTATGTAACGACACTGATTATGTGGCTGATGTCAGGTTGTGCGCCCACTCCACCGCATCGTAAGGGCACCCCAATAGTTTTATTAAAAGCTTGAGCTATTTTGCTAAACACGTAAATATATCAAAAAAGCTACAGTTACATCTACCAGCTATCAGCTTCCAGCCAACAGCTACCTGCTAGTTTTGCCAAACATAACCTATACATGTTGATGATCCACACAAGTGGAGTAATGGAGGCTGAATAAGGGGTGCCTTTTCGGCTATAAGGCCACTACTAATTCTTATTATACATGATCATGGAGACCGATACTTCCAGCAGTGGGAGATTTCGAGCTTTAAAAGTAATATCTCAATAAATTATAAGTCATTTATTAATTTTGTAGATTACTGCTGGCTTTAAAAGGAAAACTAAAAGTGGTGTAGTATGAGGAGGTGAGGGCAAGGGAACATACATGGGACATAGGATCACGATTATGTTAAAACATATCTATCTATAATATATATAAAAGAAAACCTAAAAATCCTATGTGTCACGATGTGGTCGCTCCCCCTTTTTATGGAAGCCACCAGATTTTTTGATTTTTAAATGAAGGCCTCTCATTGATTTAACCCAAATTCATGGGTATGGGTCTTACAAAAACAGATAGCTTTTAAACGAGTTATAACATCTCATTAAATTAAAAATTAATTTTACCAATTATTTGATATGAAAATCCTACAAAATAGGAATATACTAAAATTTAATATACAATTTAAAAAGAAAAAAATATTATTTATAATTAATAAACAACTTTATAGTAAAATTTATAAGCATGTCATGGGTCACCAAATCCAGATAGCTTTTAAACGGGTTATAGCATATCATTTATTTATGAAACCCTTTCATCATCAAACCGTAAGTATATTATTAACCTTCTTACAATAAAGAAAATTAAAATCCAAAAAATAAATATTAAAAAACGAAAAATGTAAAACAACCATTCTCTCAAGCCATCAGATTACTTTATTTGTAAATGAAGGTTTCTCACGCATTTGACCCGAATTCACGGGTAAAGGTCTCACCAAACCCAGATAGCTCTTAAACGGGTTATAACATCTCATTATATTAAAAAATAATCGCATCAAATATTTGATATGAAAATTCTATAAAATAGGAATATACTAAAAATTAATATCCTATTTTATTTTTAAAAAAATATTATTTATAATTAAGAAAATATTTTATAATAAAGAAAATAAACGGGTAATGGGTTTCACCAAACCCTTCAAATGACTTGATTAATGCCTCAAATCGGGTATTTGAACTTCAAATTAACAAAAATTAAGCTGTTTGGAGTATCGTTCCGAGCTAAGTTTTACATCAATCGACTTGTATCCTTCTTACGATCAAAAGCCTAAAAAATTAGTTTGAAATTCAAAAAAAACTTAACGCCGTCAGTTTTTTTTTAACGGGGACCATTGAGAGCTGACTGTTTTAAATTTGAGACCACTGGTAGGAATAAAGTAAGTTGGGATTATTATCGGCCAATACAGAAATTAGGTTGGGATTATTAAAATCAATTTTCCTAAATAAAATTAAAATCCAAATATACATATATAAATATTAATAACGAATAATGTAAAACAACCCCCGTAATACGGGGGATAAAATCTAGTTAATAAAATAAACAAACATACTTTCTTTGTATCCTTAGAAAATTATAGTACATATAACGTAGACACATCTAATCTAAAATAACAAAAATACAACATAAGTATATAACTTAATTCATACTAAAGTCGTATCTTATGCTCGAACGTTGAATTCTTTGATTAGTTAAACCCGGACCGGAGCCAGTGATCATCATGCTGAAACTATAAAAATTAATATATATTATATGTTTATTTATATGGCCATAATTATCATTTATAATATCATAATCAAGATCAAAATAACTAAATTATACCTTATAATATTTTAGTTTGGTAATTGTTGACTAACCATATTACCATTACTTGCTAATAAAGAATTTCTCCTTGGGTGCATATATATATATATATGTATATATGTGGAGAGAATAATTAACATAATAACTTAACCAAATCAAACTCAAATAACAATTTCGTGTGCCTCATCTCTTTCAAAACCAGGTTCCTCTCAAGAACCCTATCACATTCTCAACTATACATCCTAAAGGAGAACTCGATCAAGATGACAAACATGTTAACTAAATTATTCTCTACTGCTGTTGATACTCTCTCTTCTGTAACATGTTCATAGGTTTAATATTATAGGGTAAAGTTAAAATACAAAGGGAGACAAAAATGAAAAGTATGAGAACGATTTCTGGCCACACAAAAAACCCTAAAAAAGAAATTCAAAAAAGATAATAAAAAAAGCATAACTAAAAATATAAATAAAAAACAATAATTTAAAAAAAACCAAAATGTTTCCCCTGCCATTCCGTTCCCAAAAAAAAATAAAAAAAAAATGACACAATAATAAACAAAAAAAAGATACAATATGTCGCAAATGTAACACAATGCCTAATAAAATATAACACAACGTTTAGTAATATAATAACACAATATCAGGTAAAAAAAGACACAGTGTCAAGCATAAAAGACACAATCAATGACGAAAATAAACAAAAAACACAATAATAAATAAAAAGACACAATGATATTTTTTTTCTCAACATTGTGTGTTTTTTTAACGAGAAAGACGGTGGAAAGTTTTTGTATTTTTACATTTTTTGTTTTTTTATTAAAATTTGAATTGTGATTTTTTTAATTAATTTTCATTATTTTTTGAGGGCTTTTTTTTTTTTGCTACAAATCCTTCTCATCCTTCTCATTTTTGTC
>NW_027502297.1:0-15034 GCF_021521415.1 Bidens hawaiensis | reverse complement strand
GAGTTGTCAACCGCTTCATGAGTGTGTAACCGCTAGGATAGGAGGGAATTTAAGTTTGTATCACTATGACATTTACTAATTTGTCAAGCCTATACATATCAAGCAATGATCTTATCGGATTTTGAACAACTCTTTTCATGTGCTAGGATCATTAGAGACAATTTTTTATCATTTTTCAAATGTCGGATCTATTTATCAAAATTTTATATTTTTTTATACTAATCGACTCCCTCTTAGCAGGAGCTCAACCTAAACGGGATAATAACTTTTAACATATTTTCACATTTTTTTAATAAGGGTATAAAATATTTTTGGCAAGTCAAGTGTCTCATTTTGTTTTCTTTAAAGCAAAAGTGAAAATATTTTTGTTGAGTTAAACATAACTCATTTTCTCCTTCTAAAATTGTGACATATTTGAAAAATATTTACAAATTTATATACAAAAAGATAAAGCAATTTCAATTAAATGAGATCATGCCCAATGACTCAACAAGAAACAAAAATCGGGCATGATTAAAGGCTTTTGTAAAAAGGTCAGCAAAGTTGTAATCCTAGTCGACCCTTTCAATGCTGACAAGTTTCTGGTCATACCAATCACGAATGAAGTGCGTTCGAATGTCAATATGTTTTGTCTTGGAGTGTTGGACTGGGTTTTTAACAATACAAACTAATGCCTCATTATCACACTTGATAGGGGTGTTAAAGAAATTCAAACCGTAATCCAGCAGCTGATACTGGATCCAAATCCCTTGTGAGCAGCAGGAAGGGGCGGCAATGTATTCTGCTGCAGCGGTGGAGGTAGATACGACGACTTGCTTTTTGCATTTCCAAGAGATCAACCTGTCTCCCAGGAACTGACATCAACCCGATGTTGACTTTCTATCAAGATTGAAACCCCCATAAACGCTATCGGTGTAAGCATGCAGTACTAGAGGGTAGTCTTCGGGGTACCAAAGACCTAAGCGATGCTTTCCCTTTAGATACTGAAAGATACGCTTTACAGCGGTTAAGTGAGATTCTTTTGGATCACACTGATATATGGCACACTGACAGACAGGGAACATAATGTTCGGTCTGCTGGCAGTGAGATACATCAGGGAGCCAATCATTGACCGGTAAAGATGTTGATTAACTAATATTCCTGATGGATCTGGAGCTAGCACTGGTCGGGTAGCAATCGGAGTGATAAAGGGATTGGAGTCCTTGAACCCAAACTTCTGAACAATGTCAAGAATGTATTTCTCTTGATGTATTAAAATCCCGTCCGATTTATGCTCAACTTGAAGTCCCAAAAACAAAGTCATTTCCCCGAATGAGCTCATTTCAAACTGACTTTGCATTACCTATGCAAACTCTTTACACATTTTATCATATGTGGATCCAAAGATAATGTCATCAACATACACTTGGACCAGAATCTGATCGTCCTTCACCTTCTTGATAAAGAGTGTTTGATAAATAACACCTCTTCTATAGCCATTTTTCAAAAGAAGTTCTGCTAATGTAGCATACCAAGCACGAGGTGCGTGGTGAAGGCCATAAAGAGCTTTATCAAGACAATAAACATGTTATGGATGATTAGGATCTTCAAAACCTAGTGGCTGCTTGACATATATTTCTTCTTTCAGTTTCCCATACAAGAAGCCAGTCTTCACATTCATCTAATATACTTTGAAGTTCATGTATGAAGCTAGGCCAAAAAGAGAAAGATTGCCTTGAGCCTAGCAACAGGAGCATATACTTCATCATAATCAAGACCTTCACGCTGAGAGAAACCTTGAACAACCAAATGTGCCTTATTTCCTATAATCAACCCCTTATCATCCTTCTTGTTCATGTATACCCATCTTGTCTCAATTGCTTTCTTTTTCTCTGGCTTCTTAACCAACCTCCACACATTGAGCTTTTTGAACTATAACATCTCATTTTGCATTGCTTCAACCCATGAGTTTTCCTTCAGAGCTACCTTGTAGTCCTTCGGTTTGACCTGTGAAATAAAACAAACAAAAAGACATCTGATAATAGTACAAGACTTGCTCCTTGTTTGGATGCCGCCTGGGGGAGAACCAATGATGTTTTATGTTTTATGTCTTCAATGAATGGGTAACTGGGGTATGTCTTCCACTTGGATGACTGGTTCCACTTGAAGATCAACCGTCAGACTCTTAACAGGATCATATATGTGAGGAGCATTTATTAGAACATCGTTGGCTGACTGAACGGTTTCAGGTTGATCAACCATATGCTATTTTGCAATGGGTTCATCCCAAAGATGTTCACCATATGGAACAA
Source organism: Bidens hawaiensis (assembly GCF_021521415.1). Taxonomy (NCBI): domain Eukaryota; kingdom Viridiplantae; phylum Streptophyta; class Magnoliopsida; order Asterales; family Asteraceae; genus Bidens; species Bidens hawaiensis. The sequence continues at coordinate 12,742 of NW_027502297.1, read as the reverse complement.
CAACTGTAGTAAACGGAGTTGATGCAGTGTTATCAGATTCACCAGCAATGGGTTCATCAGCACCAACAACTTGTACGATGTCATCTGAAGAGGGAGGTGTGGCAACAGATTCTACCACACTTGTTGCTGCTTGAACGTTTGCTGCAGGTTCTTTTTGAGTTTGTTCCACGTTGTCGGCTGACTTGAACGAGTCATCGGAATCGGAATCAGACACGTCTTCAGTGGCTACCAGATGAGTTGAATTAGCGGATTGAGGAGCGGGGTTATTGACAGCTGATTATTTTTTGCTAGAAGGGGAACTGCAGGTGGTACAAATCTGTTGGAAGGTCCAGCAGATAGACTCACATTAGACAAACTGTTGACAAGTGTTTGCATCAACAGAGGTTTAGGCAAAGAATATGGAACCTGAGTGTTTGTTGGTGGTGGGATAGACATGCCACGGAACTGGTTGAACAATTAGTCATAGTCAAACAACCAGTTGCGTCCCGTGCAAGCATTAGTAGTGTTGAGCTCTTGCCAGTAAAAATTTAAGCATTTCACAATCACTTTAGTCTTCTGGTTGTAAACATGATAAGCGGTTTTGTTGGGAGCATATCAAACAAAGCAACATTCATCAGCCTTTTCAACAAACTTAGGATCTGGGTGAGCACCTGTATGGAGCAAGGTGCATGGACATCCAAATGTTTTGAAATAGTTTACTTGCGGCTTAGTCTTGTAGTAGACTTCGAAATGAGTCTTCTTTAAGCGCTTATTGATGATCACACGGTTTTTGTATAAAGCAAGCAGCATTGATAGCTTCACCCCCGAAAGTAAAATGGAAGTTTGGTTTCTATCAACATAGTTCTAGCACCTTCGATCAGTGTTTCGTTGCGACGTTCCGCTACTCCATTTTGTTGTGGAGTGTATGGTGCACTGAATTGGCGATCTATTCCATTTGAGTAACAGAATTCATCCACTGTCATGTTACAGAACTCAGTCTCATCGCTTCTAATGCACTTCACCTTCTTGTTTGTCTGCCTCTCCACAAGAGTAATGAATTTGATTAAAAACTGAGTGGTTTCATCCTTGTGCCCTAAAAGGAAAGTCCAACTGAAACGAGAATAATCTTCAGTAATCACTAGAGCATGGGCTTTTTGGCCGATTTCCAATGGATGGATAGGACCAAATAAATCCATCTGTAACAGTTGAATAATGGAATCTATGGTATTGATAGTCTTGGGCTTGTGAGGGAGCTTGTGTTGCTTGCATTTAGAGCACGAAATACATTTTTCAATGCAAGAAAAAGTTTTAACAGGAAATCCCCTCACATGATAATCTTTAACCAGTTTCTTTAAGTTTTTAAAGTTTACATGGCTATGACGTCTATGCCATAGAGATGATTCGTTCTCTAAGGCCTTATATATTAAACATGAAGCGGTCCTACTCGAGTAAGAGCTATTCATGTCCAATATATAATCATCATTATGCCTTGGAGTATACATCAAGATCCATTCCTCAGGGACTTTGAAACCTTGTTTTAAGATCAAACATTCATTTTTCGTTGATAGAGTATAGTACTATCGATCACGGTTTTGTGAGACACTAAGCACATTGTGATTCAAATGCTCCACCAAGTTGACATCATCAAACGTTAGGATTATGTTTAATACTCTTCCCCTTTTTATGATATATTCTCCCATGTCACCAGAAAATGAAACGTGTCCGCCATCAAACGGTTGAACGCCAAATAGTAAGGACTCGTATCCTGTCATGTGTCAAGTGCAGCCACTGTCTAGGTATCAAAATTACCAAATTTTATGTCTTGGGAAAGTCAACCACAAAATTACCAGATTTTATTTTATTATCAAGAATTATGAAATGTTGAGGTGTTTCAGAGTCAGAAGAACAGTCCGTAGGAACCCATGCATATGCAAGTTTCCTGGTTTTGGAAGACTTTTTGTACCGTTATCTTCTTGGTTTCAAAAAAATCCTCAGATCTTTCAATCTTTGGATTTCTTTTCATGTTTCATTTTGGTGAGTTCTTTGACTTTTCAGTCTTTGAACCCCTTTTAATCTTTCCTTTTTGGTTATCCAAAAAGTTGGTTTTTTGGTTTTTCTATTTCTTGATCTCACGTCCATTTCACTGGCCAAACTATCAGAATATTCAGTTCTTGTTCTTAGCTTGATGTAGCTTTAGAAAGGACCTGATTAAACTGATTATTCATGTCCTTCTGTTGTCTTTGCCAGTTCTTGCAATGTTTGCCACAAACAAAGCAACTCTTTATTTTTGAATCCCTATAGAACTCACTAGAACTATGATATACATGGTGTGGTGAAAAAGGTGATGCTTGGAAAGGAACATAGAGGTTATCAGATCTGTAACCTCGATCATCAAAAACATTTGAGTAGAATAAATTAACATAATCTTGTTAATGACAACCATAGTAGTTGCTATAAAAGTGATTGTATAATTGAGGATGTTCATATTGATTAGTGGATTGGAAGAAAGAGTTTTTGTGAGGCGGAACATATTTACTAGATGTGCTAACCTTTTCATTCACAAAACTATTTCTTTTATTATAGTTTCCCTCAATTTTACAATCTTTTGATGAATAACTACTTACGTTTTTCTCATCAATCATATTTTCTTACACATTTCTTTTACTAAAAGTTTCATTATATACAGTTTCACAATCACTATCAGACACAGAACCATCATTTTCATTCAAATCATCTTGAGAACTGCCAACATCAACACTCTCACATAATACATGATCATTCAAAAAAAAATTTCACTGTTTTATTATTACAGCAGTGGTAACAAATGATTGTTTTAGATTCACACTTGAATCAAAAAGTGAATTTAAAAACCTTTTCTCTTCATAACCCATGTTCTTTTCCACACATTTTCTTTCTTCAACACAGAATGCTGAAGAATACGAACCACCATTAGAACTAACTGATGAAGGAATGGGATCGACAATTTTGGAGACAGGATGAACAAATGTCTTTGGTTTTGGCACATGACCAATACCATAGACCATTTTGTCCTCAGGTGGGGTATTGAAACCAAAGTGAGGTAGGCTAGTATATTTTTCATTAAATGGTGGTGGAACAGCTGTATTATCATAGCCAATAGTAATACCAGTCTTTTGCTTCACCCCAATTTGTGCCCCAATAATCCCATTCTATATATCAGTGGCTAACTAAAATCTTTCAACATCTATTTTTCTTTGTGCCAAATCTAATTCTAGCATCTCTATTTTAGCATTTAATTCTACAACATGTTTTTCATGAAACTTAGTTTTTTATCATATTGGAATAATTTCTCATTAAGTTTAGCCATATCGTTGTTATGAGTTTTAATCCTAGTGGTAAAACCTTTTCAGCCTTTTTGTAATCATCATTCGGACATTTGAGGATAAGATTTTCATCTATCGGGGCAGCATTATGAGTTCTATAGTTCTTAACCTTATAAATACAAGCCTGAGTGCAAAGTTTGTGTACCTCGGGAATGTCTTATGCAGTCTGATATGCCTCAGCAGCAGAGCTTGATGATGGTTGGTCTTCATTCACAAATGTCATCCTGACGAAGGTTAGAGAATTGATCAGCTCCACAAATTGGTCATCTTCCCAATCTGGCTTTGTTCCTTCAGTTGACATAGTGATCATGGCCTTTGAGCTAGATCCAGAGTTCTCTTTAAATGTGTTGCCTTGGCTAGTTCTTGGAACTCTTGGCTTTGATGAGGAGATATGCTCAGGTATCTTGTCACTTCTTCTGCCCTCATTGTCAGACACCTCAGTGATCTTGATGTTATTTGCAGTCTTGGATGGATTTGTGCATTCCCTTGCAAAGTGCCTAGCTTCATTGCAGTTGTAGCATCTGAGCTTATCCTTGTCGAAACCTATCCCATTCCCACAGAGACTCTGAAGTTGTTCTTGTCGTATTTCTTCATGAAGTTTGAGGCTCTATGAATAGCCATGGCCATCCGATACTTGATGCCCATCTTTTTGAGATCCTTATTGTTGATCTCGGGAATGTCTCCTTGTTAGTAGCAGCTTTCCTTGTTGCACCTCCTCGTGGCTTGCCATGAAGGCATGAAACAGTGCCACATGTGAATCATCAACTTGAGGAGCTGAGTAGGATGGGTTGCTTGCAAATTTCTTGATTCCATGAGCTTTCAAGGCTTGCTCAATAGCTTTATCAACTGCATCTTGAAATGAGCTTGAGCTTGATGGTGCTTGTGGACTTGCAGCAGCTTTAAAATCTGAGTTTTGAGCTTGATGACTGGAAAACATATTAATCCCATTAACTGCATGAACTATGAAGTGTGCTTGGCTTAGAAAAGTTGTGCTGACTCATGACCCGGTAGATATTCCAGCATGATTCAGAGAACTTATGTGGTTACCCAATATGAGTTTGTCATCCATTTCAAAGGACTCGATGATGGATGTCAATTCTGAAAGAGGAGTTTTTGGAAGGCTCGTTGTTCTCTTAATAGTGACCACACTACTATTCCAGGTATATAGTAGGGAGTTCAACAAATTGTCATTGATTTCAATTTGATCATAATCAATTCCTACACTTCTTATCTTTGTGATCAATGTTTCAAACCTATGAATCAAATTTGTAATTGTTTCTCTATGCACATGGTTAAACATGTTGAACTCACCCTTTAACATGGCTTTCCTACTATTCCTCATCTCACTATTTCCTTCAAACTTGTTCACCAAAGCATCCCATAAGCCTTCAGCGGTGGTGTGATCCCTCAAAGTTTGAGCAATCTCTAGTGAAAGGCACACACTAAGAACACCATAGGGCTTTTGATCCTCATTTAACATTTTCCTATCTTCATCATTATCGGATGCCGCGGGCTTGGGAACTTGTCTATCAGAAGTAGTAGTCATAGGAACATAGGGACCAGTTTCAATGGGTCTAAGAAGAGCATAATCAGTGATTCTAATGTAGTTCTTGAAACGCCATTTGAATTCTTCAAAGTTGTGATCCCATTTAAGCAGTTTAGGAAGCTTATTTGTTGCCCCAGCCTCATTTTCAAATATTATAAAGCTATTTATCTCTTCGCTTTCAGTATCCATTGTTTAAAACATATCTTAAGACAAAACAGAATTTGTGAAAAGTTACAAGTCTAAGCCAATCGAATTGGCAGACTAATCTAATCGAATAGACTAAGCAAATTGACAGAGTAATCTAATCGAATAGCAAACTAATCGAATGGACAGAGTAATCTAATCTAATAAGAAGACTAATCTAGTCGAATAGCAGACTAATCTAATCGAATAGAAATTCGATTTGAATGGTTTAATAAATTCGATTAGAGTGGTTTGAAGGATTTGATTAGAATGATTTGATTAATTTGTTTACAATGGTTTGAAGAATTCGATTAGAATGGTTTTGAAGGATTCGATTATAATGCTTTTCAGGAAAGTACGGATTGTACTTTCAACATGTCTTTTCACACTTTTCCTTTTATGGAAACTTGAATGAATCACTTCATTACTTTGTAGATCTAAGAACCATTCATTTTGAAGATTTTGAGCACTTAAATCTTGATTTTTAGCAACTTTAACACCACAAGAACACACAAAAAACACTTTTCAACCTCAAAGCTAAGAACACTTGTACATTCAAACTTGCAAACACACTAACAACAAAGTATGAACCCGTAAACCCACTTGAACTCTTGAATACATGTATTTAACACACAAACAACATCAATATCCAAGGTTGTGACCCAAGATCCACAACTAGTAGAGCCTGAAAATTCCGATACCAATTGTAGGTCATTTGGACAGATCAAACAACAACAAACTAGTTTACTTGGATCAATCTCAACACTAGCTAGCGGAAATCACTAGTGAGAAACCGAGATCTCGGATCTTGCTTGGGCTATTGTTTACCCGAAGTAGAAAGGAAAGGGAGAGAGGAGTTGGTGAATGGATAAGATTATGGAAAAAAGGTTGTGTATGCATGAATATACTTCACCTTATATAGGTGGAAGCATATCATGCATTCTTTCATTAATGGACCAAAAAGGGCTTTGTTTGTAACATTCATTATCTTTCAAATCCGAAACCCAGCACATTTATTTTTATTATTATTATTATTATTATTGTTGTTGTTGTTGTTATTCATTTGTTTATTTTTCGTTTAAAAGTAAACTGAAGATATCTTATACTTTATTAGAATGTATATTTTCAAGTTATAAACTTTTAATTCGAGAAACATAAACCATCTTATAACGACAACTTAAAACACAACGCTTATCGATTCACCATAGCTAGTCTTAATACGCGTTAATTGCATTGTAGCCTTCACGTTGATGACTTTTCAACCTTAAAAATTTCGTTTGCATCATCTAGCCACTTATCAAGTTAGTTTACATATCCCCCTTTTTAATCTTTTAAATTTTGGGGGTGGCATGTATACCCTATTTAAATTACTCATTTTTATTTATTTATCTATTCGTAACACAATTCAATATACGTTTATGTGTGATTATTGCATGCTCTATGATAATGCTCTATGTGCTTAATTATTTATTTTATGTTTGGTGGTTGCTATCTCATCCTCATCTATCCCCATCTAGTATGATCATATTTTTACCCAAGTACTTTGATTTCGTATCAATAAGAACGGGTCCACATCTATTTAGTTGTTTACATTTTCATAGGAATTGTAATGTTCAACATTAACATATGAATTGTGGTTTTTATCTATATATATATCTCAACTAAAACTTATGTATTCTCACCAACATTTGTATTGACAAACTCTATTTTTATACATGCTACATGTACAAGTAGTTGCTATTGTTCAAGAATGAAGATATTAGTTGACCTTAGTTATTTATTGAAAATATACAAAAATGATGATGTATTTGTTTTATATATTGAACTTGTGTACTTGAAAATATCAATAAAATTAAATAATTATTGTCACCTTAATTAGTGTCTTTTGAGCTACTGTCCAATCAATAAGTTACGCGCCGGCATGTTCTGCCGCCTTTGGTCGGGGTGTGACAGATTGGTATCAAAACCGAAGACTATATGATACGTGGTTAGATTTAACGACCTAGTAGCATGCTTAGGGTCCTTGTACGTGATATGTCTTTACGTGTTTGTACCCTGAATTTTATTATTGATTGCAGTAGTTTAAACATTATTTAATTATTTAATATTATCCTTTTACACAAAAGCACACACTTCTTTCGAGGCTATGCCTCACTCTCAAAAACTATTTTTAAAACTCTAGGATGATTTCTAATCGGGAAATTCCTTAAGAAATCCCACCTTTTTACTCCCCTCTCCTTGAGTATGATTCATGGGACGGATATGTAATAACTGTAAGAGGGACACACTTGTTTACCGAACCCTTGACACCAAGGCTTGCGAGCCTAAGGAAGTGCAATGCGCATAAATCTCAATCAACCGCGAGACCTGGTTGCCTTCCTGGAGTGTTCGGTAAGGGTGTGGAACTTATTAGGCCAAAGTATATCACACCAAACGTACCCGAATCTGCTACCCTCATTGTATCAAACGTGGTCATGTGACGATCACACTCTTAAATCAACGATGAGATTTTTGCTTAAATTTTTTATTTGTTAAGAATTAATATTTTCTTAAATTATCAATTTCATCAATACTCTAAGTTAAGGTTATTAAAATTTTATTTTGTGTTCTCATGAATTTTCACAAAACTCGAAATTTCACATAGTTATACAATTTTTTTTTTCAAAACATAATAAATTTTTTTCAAGTGTCGTCATTGTAGCATGTCTTCTTCCCGCCTATCAATCGTAACCGTCGCACCGGCAAATCGGGTCGTAGCATGTAATCCCACATCGCTAAGGGAATCGTGGAAGCCCTCCAAACAATCATTTCTCAACCCAAACTATGAATGCTCCTACATCATCCACAACTCCGAACCCAATTGCTTGCTCCATCAAACAATTCAAGAGTGCCAACCTGCCCGAATACTTTGGTATCAACGGTGCTACTATTCTCCTCCAATGGTTCGAAGAAATGGAGAGCGTGTTCCTACACTATGAATGTCCCGAGGACAAGAAAACCACTTACGCCTCTAGCGTACTCAAGAAGAATGCCCTCAATTGGTGGAACGGTGAGAAGTGCACGCTTGGTAATGAGGTTGCCATGGCCTTGCCATGGGATGAGCTCAAGAAACTCATGCTCAAGAAGTTTTGCCCGAAACATGAGCTTCGGAAGTTGGAAGAGAATTTTTGGAATTTGAAACAAGAAAGTGGTAATCACACCATCTACAACGACCGTTTCCATGAATTGAGCCTTCTCATCCCCCACATGGTCACTCCCCTTGAACGTTCAATCGACAGGTACATCTCGGGTTTGCCTATACAAATCCGAGATTCCGTCCTAAGTCGTGACCCTCAAACCCTCCATGATGCCATCACCTTAGCCGGCACCCTAATCGAAAACCACGTTAAGGACGGAACCTTGACGCAAAAAAAATTCCAAGAAGCCCAATGATAAGCCTGCATCCAAGCCCACCAAAGAACACAAACCCGAATCTCCCAAACCCGGATTCTTCTAAGCCCTAATCCTCAAGCACAACAACAATTCTCCCCACTACCGCAACAATAAAAGAAAGTCCAATTCCTAAAACTATGTCTTGGCCCAATCGCAAACCCAACCCACCAAGAAGCCCTACACAGGAGCCCACCCATTATGTGATACGTGTAAATTTCACCATTCGCCTAACCTCAAGTATCGTCAATGCACCCATTGCGATCGATTTGGTCACCTCTTTACCATATGCTGTGAACGCAACCAACTCATGATGCAACCATTTACCTCACGTCTTACCCAACCCCAAACTTTACCTTATGCTCAACCGTTTACTCAAGCATTCTCAACTATTAGAGCTTGTTACAATTGTGGAGACCCTAGCCATTATCGCAATGCATGCCCAAGACTCGCACACATGAACCAAATTCAATCCTACCCAAATCAACCCACTCAATATCAAGCTTACCAAGCCTAAGTAAATCAAGGTCAACCCATCCAAGCAATTCAAGCCCAACCCATTCAACCAATTCAAGTCAACCAAATCACAATCAACCAACCTCTTAACCAAGCTACTCAAGGTGCTCAAGGACATGCATGTTACATCAACGGTTCCCAAGTCTAAGCCTAACCATTTATGAAGACATGCTACGCAAAAGATGTTTCTTTTATTTAGTTCTTTTCTTTATATCTAATGTATTAACTGTATTAAATCTCCAGTTTTGTTATGAATGAGAATTATGGTTATTTATAATGGTATTCAATCTCTCATTCCTATCTTTTCGTTTATTGCACTATTTATTGTTACACAATTTATTATCATGATTTAAGTGTTCTATTACCGGTTATTTACCGGGACTATGTGCATGGTGATGTGCATAGTTATCTAATAGTACCGTATTTGTATCATAAACTACCTATGACCGATTTCCTACAAACGTTTTGGAAATTGCGACTATGAACATGTGTTGTACATAGTTATCTAACAGGAGTCACATGTACAAATTTTATTTCGATATTTTAACACATGGCTACCCAAACCCTCCAAACTCACCACATTCGCACGGTACTCTCTCCTCATCTTATCTGATTTTATAATCTTGATTCAAAGCCTCATCTAGTATTATATTCTTTAATCATGTGTTTTGTTAACCTATTTATGTGTTTAGTTATTCATGAATTTTGTTTTCACCTCAAGTATTTCAAATACACCGAATGTGTAAGATAGTTATATAATTTTAAATTTTCCTCCATCTATTTATTTCACTTTATTGTTATTACTTTCGATGGTTAACTTCAACAACTTCGTTATATTTTTCCAAGTACACTTATGAGTTATTTATGAACATCATCTTTTACGCATTTACTTAGTTTCATTACTCTTGATCAAACAATTTCCACTCAGTTATTAAAAAAAACTTTTCTTTTACATTGTTTTCGAACCCGCACAACAGGACGAACTATATGCATCATGCAACGACCTAAATAATTATGAGTGCATGTATAATTATCGACGTCCTCGCATGGAACTTATAGTGAATACAGTTGTGTGTCATAACACATAACCTAGAGTGATTTTGGGTAACGATACAAATATGAATGTGATAAGTGCATGGTGGATACACCGTTGGTACATCCTATATATAAGTGCCCTTATCATATTTTCCTTTTGTAGTGTTATTTGGGTCACTTGAAGATTTGTGGTATTTTTATTTAAAAAAAAAATCTCTTGACACTTAGTTCCTTTCCTTATGTTATGTTTTTTTTTCTATAATTTGGGGACGAAATTTTTAAAAAGTTGTTAATACTGTAACATTCGTTATCTTTCAAATTCGAAACCCAACATATTTATTATTATTATTATCATTGTTATTCATTAGTTTATTTTTCGTTTAAAAGTAAACTGAAGATATCTTATACTTTATTAGAATGTATATTTTCAAGTTATAAAATTTTGATTCTAGAAACATAAACCATCTTATAACGAAAACTTAAAACACAACGCTTATCGATTCACCATAGCTAGTCTTAATACGCGTTAATTACTTTGTAGCCTTCACGTTGACGACTTTCCAACCTTAAAACTTTCGTGTGCATCATCTAGCCACTTATCAAGTGAGTTTACATATCCCCCCTTTTCATCTTTTAAATTTTGGGGGTGGCATGTATACCCTATTTAAATTACTCATTTTTATTTATTTATCTATTTGTAACACAATTCAATATATTTTTATGTGTGATTATTGCATGCTCTATGATAATGCTCTATGTGCTTAATTGTTTTTTTTTATGTTTGGTGGTTGGTATCTCTTCCTCATCTATCCTCATCTAGTATGATCATACATTTACCCAAGTACTTTGATTTCGTATCAATAAGAATGGGTCCACATCTATTTAGTTGTTTACATTTTCATAGGAATTGTAATGCTTAACATTAACATATAAATTGTGGTTTTTATCTATATATATATCTCAACTAAAACTTATGTATTCTCACCAACATTTGTGTTGATAAACTCTATTTTTATACATGCTACATGTACATGTAGTTGCTATTGTTCAAGAATGAAGATATTAGTTGACCTTAGTTATTTATTGAAAATATACAAAAACGATGATGTATTTTTTTTATATATTGAACTTGTGTACTTTAAAATATCAATGAAATTAAATGATTATTGTCACCTTAATTAGTGTCTTTTGAGCTACTGTCCAATCAATACGTTACTCCCCGGCATGTTCCGCCGCCTTTGGTCTTTGGTTGGGGTGTGACATTGTTTACATGGCCTTAGGCCCAAACATACAAGGAAATAAACCAACGAGCTAACTAAGATATAATGTTTCCAGTACAGGTAAATACAAAAGACTAATAAACAAAACGGGACCTTACAAGTAATTTAGTAAAATGCAATGATTTCGTTGTTGGAAGGTTTGGCATGTTAGTGGAGAACAGAAAAAAGAAAGTTAACTAGTTAATTTAACTAGTATCTCGACCCCCACATTGCGGGGGGTTGTGAAGCCATAGCTGTGTACAAAAACAAAATCAAATGATATTTCATCAAACAGATAGTGTATACAGAGAAAAAGATATCTAAAACATTTATTCCATCACTATTAAGTTCACTAATATAAAGCCTTAAAGTCTAGTTTAGAAACCCACAAACTATAAAAATGACTTAAACATCACTAAAAAGTCCAAAAAGGAGAGAATCTTGATAACATCATTTTCAACATGTTTTTTGAATTCACACGAAGTATTAAGTAGATACTATACAACGATCCTCACATCGTGATCTACAGTATGACCCATGAATCAACTATCTCCACCAACTGTTCTACTGCTCTCAATGTTCTGCGTATTATCATTATGACCAGAATTACAGAACTTGATGTATAGAACTAAACACAAAACTAGGAGAAAAACACTAACACAAAACTTGTTAAGGTAATAGCAAATTAGCAATGTCAAATAAATATATGAAATAATTATGGCTAAAAAATAGTGTAAAAGCCTTTCACACCTTGCACTGCATTCATGATTCACCCATAAGTTTTTTTCTAGAAGGTTGCTTGGTATATTTGATAGTTTGATGTTGGGGATACATCATCACTAACAAAACTTGAAGTTGGACCAACCGTGTTTCTACAATTCTACATATTGGTGAATAGTGAAGGGGTAAAGATGCAAACACAAAGCAAAGTAATAATTCGAAAATATCATAATATATTCACCATTGCATTCAATTAGAGGCGTCAAGCTAGCTAGAAACCTAACTTTTCAATAACCCATTGTAGTACATCTAAAGATCATTCTAATGCAATTTTCCTAAACAAAAGTTAAATCATCTGCATATAACTGTTGAGCGTCCCCAATTTGCATGGATGCTTTATTTTTTTTTGAAGTGCTTTCACTCATGTTTATGGATAAACTACACACACATTATAAAAGGAACAACTGATGTCAAATCTAGCAATGAACAAAACTCAATTGTGTCCATCAAATCTATTAAATGTAGTTATTAATAGCACTTGAAATTAAAGAAAATGTCAACAAATATAAAGAACCTATAGATTTGAGCGATCTTTAAACTTAAAGTCACTTTGCACATAGTATAATCAAAATAATGATGTAAACCTGTTAACAAATTGATGATAATATATTAAATACCTGCTTCAAAGGGGAACAATTAGTTATTAGTAATAT
>NW_027502296.1:0-36968 GCF_021521415.1 Bidens hawaiensis | reverse complement strand
AGACTTATTTGTTGGTACATGTGTGTCAGTAGTTCATAGTCTAGCATTTGTAATCGAGTCTGTAATGTAATTATGTTTTGTTTATGATTGTTTTGTAATACGCGAAGTTGTCAACAAGTTCGCTATGGCGAACTTGTTGAATCAGCGAAGTTATGGACAACTTCGCCAATGGCGAAGTTGTCGTGTATAAAACTGTTTCGCTGAAACAGTTTGAGTGTTGGTCGTTTAGGGTTTGTTTCAGTGTGTTTCATATTGGTGTGACGTGTTATTTTCTGTAATAGTGACCGTGAGTCACGTGTTCGGTTATCAATATAACGTGGTTGATTTATTGCTCGTGTGATTCTATCTCTACACTCGTAACTACCTGCGCAGGGATTCCGCACCTGCGTTGTTAGCGATATCCCGTGTACGATCCGTCCAGGAACCTACAATTGGTATCAGAGCCAATCGGCTCGATTGTGAGGTTCGGGATTTCACGCGGGTGTAGAAAACGTCTCGTTTGACCTATTCGCGGGACGTGTTTTTGTTGGGATTGAGTTTTGCTAGTGCTTGACAGTCTTTTTCAAGCCTTTGCATTGATCGGGAGCTGCTGGATTGACGAAAACAGATCTGAACAAACTTCCCTGTTCATCGGGCGAAGTTACCGTTCATCGGGCGAACTTACCATTCTTCAGGCGAAGTTGCCGTCGCTGGAATTAGGGTTTTTGGCGAAGATATAAGGATTAGCGAAGTTAACCACAACTTCGCTCACTTCATAAGTTCGCCTTAGCGAAGTTATCCGCAACTTCGCTTCATACCCAAGTTCGCTCAACTCATAAGTTCGCCAGAGCTAAGCGAAGTTATTTTTTAACTTCGCCAAATCTAGCGAATTTAAGAACTCAGCAAAGTTCTCTTTTCAGCGAAGTTAACTTTCAAGCAAAGTTATTCTTAACTTCGCCTACTGAGCTGTTTTAATATTTTTTTTGTTTTTTCCAGGTTTTTCAGGTTTTTGCAAGGATGTCATCGATCAACATCTCCGATTTGGTCAAGATGGAAGTAGAAGCGGGGTCTGCCACTAAGGCCCCGAGGCTGATGAAAGGAACTGACTTCGTGACATGGAAGGACAGATTCATCCAATATATTAAATATCAGGATGCAAAGATGTGGGTGTGCATCCAGGATGGATATATCCCACCAACCATGGTGTACGAAGGTCGTGATGTGGTTAAGAAGTACAGCAAGATGGAGGAAGAGGAGAGGAAGATGTACGAAGCCGAAAGCAAGGCTCACGCAGCTATCACTATGGCTCTTCCACAGGAGATCCTTCATACTTTCAGAAAGTATACATCGGCTCGAGAGCTTTGGGATGCTCTTGAAAATAGATTCGAAGGAAATGTGGGCATTCGTGCCTCGAAGATTAAACTGTTGAAGACTCAGTTCTCTGTCTTCAAATTTTTGAAGAACGAATCTCTGGATGATATTATCACTCGATATTATCATCTAATGACAGAGCTAAACAACTATTCGATTGCTTACAGAGAAGAGGAGATAGTTGAAAAGCTTCTCGATGCTCTCCCGCCGAAGTGGGAAATGTACACAGTCCTGATGAGGGAAGACAGAGACTTTCCTAATTGTGATTTGGAGACAGCAGTAAACAAGCTCAGAACCTTTGAGCTTAATATGGTACGTAAAGAGACACCAACAGATCAGATTCAAGACCCTGGTATGTATGGTGCTAAGGTTAAATCAGGCTCAAGTTCGAGGCCTGAATCTGCTGCTTATTACTCAAAAGGGGAGTCAGGTTCTGACTCTTCTCATGAAGGAAACGTCTCTGTAAACTCGAATGGTGACGTCTGTTTCGTTGCTGGAGGATCAAGTACTTCAAAGCCTCAAGCATCCTCAAGTAGTTTTTCTGCAAATGCCTCAAGCAATAATTATTCCAAGATGCCTATGAGTGTAAAATCTGCTGAAGAGCAGTTTGCAGTCTATGCATCATTTATTGCTTCCTACGAAAACTACATCCAGGGAAAGATTGTGGACCCTGCTGCTTTGGATGAGGATTATGACCAGATCGATGCTGATGATCTGGAGGAGATGGATTTGCAATGGCAAATGGCCATGATAGTGAGGCGAGTCAAGCGTTTCATGAATAAGACGGGGAGAAAGTTTGTTGGTGGTAGGCCCGGATTCGACAAGTCTAAAGTGAGGTGCTATAACTGTCAACAGTATGGGCACTTTGCTAAAGAATGCAGAAACGAGAGAGTTGAACGGGGTCAAGGCCGGTCAGCACAGCCTACTGGGATTAGTAGAGAAGTCAATGCCATGTTGTCTAGAGAAGCCGGTGAATACAACTGGAACCTGCATGCGAATGAAACTGGTGAGCAGGCGAATATGGCAAAGGTAGAAAATGAAGATTGTGAGAAGATGACTGGAGAAGAGAAAGCTACTGGTGAAGAGAAAGCTTTCATGGCAGATAACGATGGTCAACCCTCCGAGGTAAGTCCTAAACCTGTTTGTACAAAATGTGAGAATTTGTCTGAGCAACTTGCGACCATAACTGATCAGTATGTTCGTTTAGATGCTGAATTTAAAAATCTTAAAGAAGATCATCATTTTACTAAGGCAAGAGAAAACAGTTTTAAAGTTAAAATAAAAGCATGTGAAAAAGATGTCAAAAGCTTAAAAACTAAACTTGCTGAAAAAATTGATGTAATTGACCTAAGCTATGAGGTTTTAGAAGAAAAAACTAAACTTATTGCTGAACGTGAAAAGCAGATTGCTGACCACCAGGTGAAAGTGGTGGAACTGAACCGAAAACTCGAGCAGTTCCGAAATTCCTCAGCTATTCTTGATCACCTTGTTAGTGATCAAGGTACCTCTCCAAAGAGAGGAGGAATTGGTTATCACGAGGTTCCACCACCGTATAACCATAATTACACTTTTAACCCTAGTGTACAGAAATCTGCTGAGTTTGAAGTTCCTCAGACAGTTCCCATCAAGGTTACATTTAAAGAACCAACTGTTAGTAATGGCGAAACGAGTTCGCCTGTTTCTAGTGTAAATATTTCTGTTACGAGTCCAGTCTCATCGGATTCGGATAAGTTGTCCGAATCTGGTAAGACGAAAGAGAATGTAGTGTTACCCACCGGTGGAGATAAAAATAAATCTTCTAAAAAGTGTACTCCACTCAACCCGTATGTCCCACCTTATGTGAGACGAACGGCTGGTAACACTGCCTCTACATCCAAACCAACATTTGACAAGAAATTGGAGAGTCGGTGTTGCTTTAGATGTAACAAATCAGGGCATTTAGTTGCAGATTGCCCTCTGGAGCCGAGATTCAGAGGTGTGAAGCCAAATAAAAATGAGAATAAGCGTCATTTTGTTCCTGCTAAAAATGAAAACTTTAAAAAATGCCAAAATGTAACGAATTCAAGTTTTCATAAAAACCAACCTCATTTTTACAACCAAACCTCAAGATATAACACTTTCAATTCTCAAAGGTTTGGAAGACATTACGCCCAATCTGCAAGGAGATACCCTAACAGGACTTACAGAAATTATCCTGACGCTAACTTGAAAAAGCCAGGGTACGGGACGTATCGATCCAAGACCAATTGGTCTTGGGTCCCACGATTCTAACTCTTTGTTTTATTGTGCAGGAACAGTTGAACAGGGCTGCAAACAATCTTTGGATTGTTGATAGCGGCTGTTCCAGGCACATGACAGGCAACAAACACTTGTTGCAAGACTTAAAACCTGTTCAGGGAGCTAGAGTTAGTTTTGCTGGTGAAAGCGGTGGAAGGATTACCGGTAGAGGAACTGTGTCGAATGGGAGAATGACACTTGAAAATGTAAACTTTGTGGAGGAATTAAAGCACAATCTGCTGAGTGTGTCGCAGATTTGTGATAAAGAATACACTGTCCATTTCACTAAGAATGAAGCGATTGTATTGAAGCCTGGTTTTCATATACCAGAAGAATGGATAGTAATGAAAGCTCCACGTGAAACGAATACATACGTGATGGATATGAGGTCTACTGAAATGGCCACCGGAGAATCCTGTTTAATGACAAAGGCAAGCGAATCAGAATCAGAATTATGGCACAGGAGAATGGGACATATTCATCTTCGTAAGATGAACTTCATTGTCAAAAATGGGCTTGTGATGGGCGTTCCCTTAAAGAGTTTTAACTTTGAAGATAAATGCATAGCGTGCAAGAAGGGAAAACAACTCAAGAAAAGCCATCTCACCAAGACGATCAACTCAATTGCTGGTACTCTAGACCTACTTCATATGGATCTCTTCGGTCCGGTGAATGTACAAAGTCTAGGCGGTACTTCTTACTGCTTGGTGATAACTGATGATTACTCGCGATACTCGTGGGTATATTTTCTGAAAACGAAAGACGAGACGACTCAGATGGTGAAGAATCTAATTACAAAAGTCGAGAACGTCATGAGTAAATTAGTTAAATTCATCAGAAGCGACAATGGGACAGAGTTCAAGAACTTTGAGATGGAAATCTTTTGTCTTCAGAAGGGTATTGAGCATCAATACAGCGCTCCGTATACTCCACAACAGAACGGAGTAGCTGAAAGGAAGAACCGAACGTTGATTGAAGGAGCCAGAACTATGCTGGCAGACTCAAAGCTTCCTGTGATGTTCTGGGCTGAAGCAGTTGCTACAGCCTGCTATGTTCTGAATCGGGTGTTAACCGTTAAGAGACTTGGAAAAACTTGTTACGAGCTTATGCACGGAAGGAAGCCCAACTTGTGCGGTCTTGAACCTTTTGGGTCTCCTTGTTCGATTTTGAAGACTAATTCGAAATTTGGTGAAGTAGCTGATGAGGGAATCCTAGTTGGTTATGTTGTTGGGACTCCCAACAGACGGGTCTTCAATACGACAACTTGCAAGGTGGAGGTGGTTTGTAACACCGACATTACTAGTTACCAACCGCCAAAACCAAGCAATGGACCTGCTGAGCTGTTTGACTATGTTAAACTTTTTAAGTCGTTTAACGTACCTACTTTGGAAATTTCTGAAGAAGACGAAAGAGCAGTGACGAAGATGATATTTGATGAGGAAGAGGAGGTAGTGCAACATCAGATGACAGAAAAATCTCAGCCTTCCACATCAAACCCTATCGATACCCCTGCGGCCTCAACTGAAGATGAGTTTATTAATCCTTTTCACTCTCAGCCTGAAACTACCATAGATGAGATCTCTTCAAACTTGGAAGACAATTTGCATGTCGGTGCTGTTCCGACCACGAGAATTCACAAAGATCACCCATTGGAGAATGTTATAGGTGATGTGTCCTCTAGTGTACAAACCAGAAGTAGCTTGAATGAGCACACCTGTGTTTATACAAGAATTAAAGATACAGGTATCATGAACGAATGTTTGTACTCTTGCTTCATAAGCCAAGTTGAACCGAAGAATTATCAAATGGCTTTAAAGGACAGCTCGTGGGTCGAAGCCATGCAAGAAGAGTTGGCTCAGTTCGAAAAAATGGAAGTTTGGACTTTGGTTGAAAAACCAAAGAATGTGCATGCTATAGGCACAAAATGGGTATTCAAGTGCAAGAGAGATGAAAAGGGGATTATCGTGAGAAATAAGGCGAGGCTGGTTGTTAAAGGTTTTAATCAGCAAGAGGGTATTGACTACAATGAGGTTTTCGCTCCTGTTGCCCGGTTAGAAGCGATTAGATTGTTTTTGGCGTTTGCTGCATCTAAAAAGATGAAGGTGTTTCAGTTGGATGTGAAAAGCGCGTTTCTTAACGGGAAAGTTGATGAGGTTGTGTTTGTTGAGCAACCTCCGGGTTTTCCTGACCCAGACTTTCCGGATCACGTATACAGGTTGAGCAAGGCGTTATATGGGTTACATCAGGCACCTCGTGCCTGGTATTCAACGTTATCAGACTACTTGCTGGAAAATGGTTTTGAAAGAGGATTGATTGACAGTACGTTGTTTGTGAAGAGAGAAGGATGTGACTTCCTACTGGTTCAAGTCTACGTGGATGATATCATTTTTGCTGCATCAAGAGTATCCATGTGTCAGGATTTTGAAGCTGTCATGAAGAAACGATTCGAGATGAGTGCTATGGGTGAACTAACCTTCTTTCTAGGATTGCAGGTTGATCAGAAGAAGGATGGGATGTTCATTCATCAAACAAAGTATGTTCATGATGTGCTGAAGAGATTCAAGATGGAGGACAGTTCTCCATATGACACCCCAATCTGCGTCAATCACAAATTGGGCGCTGAATCAGATGGTGACGCAGATGTGGACCCTACTCTGTATCGGGCGATAATAGGTTCATTAATGTATTTAACTGCTTCTAGGCCCGATATAATGTTTTCTGTTTGTCTTTGTGCTCGTTTTCAGGCAAACCCAAAGGAATCTCACATGAAAGGTGTGAAGAGGATTTTGCGGTATCTTAAGGGCAAGCCGAAACTAGGGTTGTGGTACCCAAAGGGAGGAGACGTTGAACTGGTGGCATATACAGATTCTGATTAATTGATAACACTGCCGCCATCTCAGTAATTAACAATCCCGTGAAGCACAGTAAAACTAAGCATATTGACATTCGTCATCACTTCATACGGGATTGTGCTGAGAAGAAACTGATAAAGATCGAAAAAGTTGATACACTTGAAAATTTTGCTGACTTGTTTACAAAAGCGTTTGATAAATCCAGATTTCAAAACCTAATTGAGCTAAACGGGATGATCAATCCCGAGTAACCATGTCTTTGTTTTAAAAAAAAAAAACAAAAAAAAAAAAAAAAAAAAAAACAAGGGTCATTTTTGCTTAAAATTAGTCGGTTACCTCAGTTTGATGGACATATCCTCGGATATGTTTTGGTCCTCGTTTTTCGACTTAGAAAATAAGGATAGCCATTAACCGGAAGACTGAAAGTAACCGGGGCAGCTATGACGTGTGTTCTTTCAGTTGCTGAAAATTAGTCGGTCATTCTTAGTAAGAAGGACACATACTTGTATGTGGTCGGTCCAGTTGATCCATTGGATCTTCAGGATAGCCGTTTACCTGACGACTTTGACGTGATCGGGGCGATTGAAATCAAATTTTTTTTTAAACGGGAAATGAAATTACTTTTCAAGTCTGTTACTTCGTAAGAAGTTCAATGCTGTGTTTAACAGAAAATTGATCCAACCTTGGAAAATGATATATATACTGATTGTGTGTGCTTAACTAGTGAAGTTATTAGGCTTAAAAGGCTTTAGAACAGTCATTGTATGTCATGGTAATTTTTATGGTGCGTAAAAGTGTATGTGATACTAACTTAATTTTACTCGAATTTACGTGGAAACTCCTTAAGAGTTTTGTATGTCTTCATACATATCTTTTCGAAGGATAGGCAGAAAAGCGACTACCCAGTCATACACGAGCTCGTGAGTGTTCTGATTCCCGTGAAGAAAGCATTTCAAGGTACTGCAGTGATCCAGATTCGGGACTTGCAGTGGTTTAGTACTCCGAAGTCGATAAAAATGTTGATTTAAAAAAAAAAAAAAACATGTATATTTTTAGTACTTCTGAGACATAGTAACAATCAAGACTTCTCATGTCTGGAGTAAGAAGAGAACGGGATGCAGTCAACGAGTATATACAAATTAATCAGACACTATGGGTCGAAGTCAACTCGGGGTGACTTGGGTATAGCCAAATACGCTTTGAGAATAGATAGAAGACATCATTATCTCTGAGTTGTTGCCAACTTAAAATTTTGAGCTTAACTGAACCTTGATCCGTATCACAGAAACGATGAAAACCATTTACGTTATTTACATGCTTACAACCTGTGTCTCTATGTCATAATACAGCTAAACACGGATCTAAGTGACAGTCACATCGTTAGTATGATTCCTGTTAGGATCTTTTCTAAAACGTAGTGGTCCCTGACTAGACTGAAATTTGATCCCTTATTTCATTAAAATTTTTCTAAGTTTTTTTTTAGTTTTTGTAGTTATATTATTTTATTGTTGGTTACTGGGTCTTGATCATATTTGTTTAACTCTTTTTGGTAACTTATAAGGTTAAATTCAAGATTATTCAAACTTAAAGGGCTGATTTTGAAAATTACGGGCGAAGTTGTTGAATTCGGCGAAGTTGTGCTTAACTTCGCCTTGGCGAAGTTAAGCGTAACTTCGCCTGAACCAACTCTGCCCTATATAAGGGATTTTGAACAGTAACAGTTTCAGATTTTAACTTTTCCGGCGAACTTATATTTTTTTCCGGCGATCTTGTTATTCACTTTCGATTTCGATCTTGTGTTCCTTGTTTCTACTATACTAGTGGTATGTGTTGTCAATATCATCCTATCTTTCTCTTTATAGTTTTACCCGGTTCGAGACTCTCGGGTCGTCGAACCTTCGAAACCAAGTTTTTCGACCTCACGTTACGTGTTCATGGACGACCTTTTCGTCCTAACACCAATGAAATATGTTGGACTACATTGTTATAATCCTTAAATCGGTCCGAAACGTCGGATAAAACTTGTTTGAATCTGAACAGTCGCCGTTTCAGATTCAGGCGAAGTTAAGGTTTACGCGAAGTTATTCTCAACTTCGCCAGTGGCTTAAGTTCGCTTTCAGCGAAGTTATCCACAACTTCGCTTGAAGCTTAATTTCGCCTATGGCGAAGTTATCCATAACTTCGCCTTGAACACAACTTCGCCTATTTCAAATTTTTTATAAGATTTCAGACGAACTTACAGATGAAGCGAAGTTGTTCCCAACTTCGCCTCACCTTTAAATTCGCCTGTTCTGTGTACATCACAACTTCGCTCGTGGTACTTAGCGAACTTGTGAGCTGCTTACACACTGTCTAACTTGTTTTGTTTGGTGCAGATATGGCTGCTGTTGGAGGTGCTGGTGGTGATGATGGTGATGAGCAACGACAATTCTTTCCAGCCCATAACCAATACATCACTTTGGATCCAGACGCACGAGGCGTTGAAGACTATAGGGAGATTATCACATTTCTCCAACGATAACGAGTTTTTCACGCGATCACTAATACACTACCCATATCTCTGCCTAACATTGAAGATTTCTGGCAGACGGTGTATTATGATTGCAGACCTGAGCCTCCGGTGATGCGAGCAACCGTAAATGGTCACAACATACAGTTTTCCTCGGAAGACATACGGTTGGCTCTGCAGTTCGGTGAAGAAACTAGAGATGACCCAACGGAGTTCGTAGCTCCTTTCCGGGATGGAGCTTATTTGAGGATGGGTTATTCGGGTCCGCTGGGGGACTCGCAGAGGAGGAAAGGGTTTCTGCTAGATCAGTGGCGCTTCCTGATGCATGTTTTAATAGTATGCATGTCCGGCAGGAAGGCAGGAACAGACGGGATGGGTGCGACGATGCAATCGGCCATGATTGCGCTGACTTACAACCGCAGATATTCTTTTAGTCAGCTAATCTTTTACGAGATTGATCGTCAGAGACGGGCGACGGCGCGCGAGCGTTTTACTATGTATCCTCGATTTCTACAAATGATTATTAATCATGTCGCTCCGTCTATACCGCAAAGACGCCCTATCAGATACGTTGAGTGCGTAACAAAACGTATCTTTGCTCAGTGCAGGACGTCGAGCACTCGTAGCAACCCTGAGCGGCGTCCCAGGCATACTCCACTTTTCGGGTATCTCATCAACCCGGAGTATGTTCCTGCAGGAGGGGACGAGTTCAGGGATCCGCAACCACATCAGGCGGCAGCATCTCATCCTGTATCAGCTGCGCCTGTTGTATCTTCTGCTGCTGTGCCAGCTACTATATCTCAGGCTGTGTCCACTGCTGAACATGTTGATCTAGATGCTGCTTTTAGTGGACATGGTTTGTTTGATATGGATGTCTCGGGTCCTCAATTTATGGATGTTACCAGAGCAGCTACTTCGGTAGCTGACTCTGATCTAGACGAGACGTTTGCTGAGGCAAGAAGACTTATGGTGTCTCGGGAACGGACTACGGGAAAGAGACCGAGAACGGAAAACGAGGATGAGGAAGAAGTTGATGAAGATGAGGCAGTGCAGATTGTGCTTAGACGTTCAAGAAGAGAACAGAGAGGTATAGGTTCGGGAGCTGGAGAATCTTCAAGACTAGTACGTTTTGCTCCACCTGCCTTGTCTGGTATGTCTCTTATTACTACTACAGCACAGGTTACAGCGGTCGAGACGTCGGCCCCAGCAATTGTGTCCCTACCACCCCAACCGCTTAATCCACCGGTGGTAGTTGCACGATTTGTGGAGTCGACAATCACTTCTACTGCAGTGTTACCAAGTGTACCACCTGCGGTCACTTCTGCTGATGTCCCGCCAACTCCAACGCCTACTTCAGATTCCGAGAGGATTACATCACTAGAGCGGATTGTTGCTGATCAGACGAAGACCATTCAAAGCCTAGTGGAATCCAATCGACTACAAGCTGCCCTCCTGGTTGAACATGGAAGAATAATAGATGCCTTCAAGGATTACTTGGCATCTCAGGGGGAGAATACTTGTAGGGGCGATGAGTTGAGAACGAAAAGACGAGAAGATCATGACGATGATCCCAATGCACCTTCCGGTGCAGGTGATGAGCTGCCAAGAACCTCTCAGGCTCTTGGGGCTTCCACAACTGAGGGGGAGTCTACGAATGCAGCTGGTGATGATGTTGTAGTTGTGGATGACGACGCTGATGTTGAAGACGTTATCGATGCTTTGAAGGAGTTGGATGAGGAGGAGGACGATGAGTTGATGGATAATGACGACGTGTTGCCTATGGATGAGATTGAGAGGATTGGAGAACAGATTAATGTGGAAGATGTATTAGAAGAAGGTGAGATTGTGGATGATTCAGTGGAACATGAGATTCCAGCTGTTGAGAGATCAGAATTGGGGGATGAGAGCGTGATAGAAGATACAGTATGGGAGGAGCAACCGAACTGGAAAGAAGGCTGTGCTCAGTGGTTTGTTAAAACCAAGAAGCCTGCAGTGCCAACGATGTTCAGAAAGACTTATAATATAAAGGGCTATGCAGAGTCAAAGAAGGGAATCATATGCTGGTTGTACGACAAAGAGCTGAAACTATTTGTGATCAAACGGTACGACGGCATTCAGTACTTTAAGAGATTGTTGAGATCGCTGAATTCCTTACCAGAATGTGAGGTGAAAGATTTAGCGAGATTGGGGCTGATCAATAGAAGCAATGATGATATGGCAAGAATCATTGAGAAGATCGTATGGAAAGAAGCCATTAAAGACAAAAAGTTTGAACTGCTAAAGCCTCAAAAAGGAAAGTTGATAGAAGACAAAGATCGTGGAATGAGGGCTGACGGCAAACCATGGATGGTTATGAAGTATAAACCAGTCCGTCATTTGAAAGAAGTACCGATGAAAGTTATGCCCAAGAACGTCCTAAAAGATTTAAAATGGTGGTACGTGGATTGTGAGACAGCTGAGGCGGTAATGGAAGATGAGGATGAACAAGAAGTACTTCGGGTGTACGACCCGATGCATCTTGTTAATCTGTCGCAAGCTGATTTGAAAGTGCTCAACGAGAAGAAGATCTTCTACATTCCTGCTTGGAAGGATCAAGCTAGGAAATATCAAGGGGTAGTGTCGGTATGTGTGAGAGAAGGGGCGCACGCGTAGAGGTGAAGATTACAAGACTCAAGATTTGAAGATCAAGATATGAAGCTACTGCCAAGGGGGAGTCTGTTGGTACATGTGTGTCAGTAGTTCATAGTCTAGCATTTGTAATCGAGTCTGTAATGTAATTATGTTTTGTTTATGATTGTTTTGTAATACGCGAAGTTGTCAACAAGTTCGCTATGGCGAACTTGTTGAATCAGCGAAGTTATGGACAACTTCGCCAATGGCGAAGTTGTCGTGTATAAAACTGTTTCGCTGAAACAGTTTGAGTGTTGGTCGTTTAGGGTTTGTTTCAGTGTGTTTCATATTGGTGTGACGTGTTATTTTCTGTAATAGTGACCAGTGAGTCACGTGTTCGGTTATCAATATAACGTGGTTGATTTATTGCTCGTGTGATTCTATCTCTACACTCGTAACTACCTGCGCAGGGATTCCGCACCTGCGTTGTTAGCGATATCCCGTGTACGATCCGTCCAGGAACCTACATTATTTTAGAGGCTTGTGTTACCTGGACATAAATTGGTGGTTGAGTTGATGGACTTGACTTGAACACATTATGCCCAATTAATGTTCCATCTATTCCATGCATGGAGTAAAGAAATCATGGAGGATTATGTTACATTGACATAAACTTGGAGCATATTTCATCTATTCCATGGAGTAAAAAACTAGAAATTGGTTAATTTATTCTGTATAGGCGAAGTTAGAGGTGGGGCGAAGTTGGGAACAACTTCACCTCAACTTGAACTTCGCCTGATAAATGTTAAGTAAAAAGGGCCAGGCGAAGTTAATGATAACTTCGCCTAACCATAACTTCGCCTCATGTACTGTTACATAATTAATTATCAGGCGAAGTTAAACCTCAGGCGAAGTTAAGGATAACTTCGCCTAAACTGTAAGTTTGCCTGAATATGAATCGGCAACAGTTAGACGGCCAAACGACGTGAAGTTGGTGAATTTGGAGATTGAAGATCTCGTAAAGCATGTTTTTATGACGATCTAGACGATCAATATGATTACTACCACGTAATAACAGGTTTGAAAATCGGGTGTTGAGGTTTCGAATAAAGGGGGTCGCGAATCGGGTCGAAACGAGCTTTGATTAACATTAATGACATAGATTATAAGATACATCGACCCTACACACCTTCAATTCTGATTAGAAACTGAGGATAATAAGACAGATTGATTCGAAAGATAAGTTCGCTTAGGGTTACAGAGTATAAGTTCGCTGTTTGTTTTGAAAAGTAATACAGAACTTTTGACCAAAAACTTCTTTATATAGGGTCAGAGTTATACCGGCGAAGTTATGGATAACTTCGCCTATTGCAGGCGAAGTTATGGATAACTTCGCTGATATGAAAATTTTCACAACAAACCCCTATAATTTGAACAATTTGCAATTAAGTTTTAAAACATCATTTAAAGAGTTAAATGATACGATCAAGACCAAGTAACCAGATATAAAATCATACAACTACATAAGTAAAATAAATTTTAACAATAAAGTACACGGGATCAAATTTCAGTCTTGACAGGGACTACCACGTTTTAGAAAATATCCGAACAAGAATCATACTAATTACGTGACTGTCACACAGATCCATGTTCAGCTGTATTATGAAATAAAGAAACAGGTTGTAAGCAGGTAAATAACTTAAAATGGTTTTCATCGCTTCTGTGATACGGGTTAGGTTCAATTAAGCTCAAAACTTAAATAGGCAACATCTCAGAGATTATGATGTCTCCTATCTATTCTCAAAGCGTATTTGGCTTTTCCCAAGTCACCCCGAGTTGACCTCGACCCGTAGTGTCTGATTAAATAGAAAGTACTCTTCGATCTTTAGACTCTTCTTCCCGTTCTCTCTCTTACATCTTGATTGAGAAGTATTAACATTATGAACTCTAGAATGTCTCAATAACACACATTTTTTTTATTTATTTTTATTTTTTTTTAAGTATTTACACAACTTCAGAGTAGTAAACAACTGCAAGTCCCGAATCTGGATCACTGCAGTTTCTTGACACGCTATCTTCACGGGAATCAGAACACTCACGGGCTCGTGTATGACTGGGTAATCGCTTTTCTGCCTATCATTCGGAAAGATATATG
This sequence comes from Bidens hawaiensis, assembly GCF_021521415.1. Classification (NCBI taxonomy): domain Eukaryota; kingdom Viridiplantae; phylum Streptophyta; class Magnoliopsida; order Asterales; family Asteraceae; genus Bidens; species Bidens hawaiensis. The sequence continues at coordinate 23,215 of NW_027502296.1, read as the reverse complement.
CGGAGACATACACAACTCTTAAGGAGTTTCCATGTAAAATCGAGGAGATTTAGTTAGTATCACTTCTACTTTTACGCACCATAAAAAGCTACCATGACATACAATGACTGTTCTAAAGTCTTTTAGGCCTAATAACTTCACTAGTTAAGCACACAGAATCAGTTTATCTATCACTTTCCAAGGTTGGATCAATTTTCTGTTAAACATAGTAAAGGAACTTCTTACGAAGTAGTAGACTTGAAAAATAATTTCATCTCCCATAAAAAATTTTTAACTTCTATCGCCCCGATCAAGTCGAAGTTTTCTGGTAAACGGCTATCCTGAAGATCCAATGGATCAGCTGGACCGACCACATACAACTATGTGTCCCTCTAACTAAGTATGAACGACTAATTTTCAGCGAAAGAATTAAAAATACATCATAAACCGCCCCGGTCACTTTCAGTCATCTGGTTAATGGCTATCCTTATATTCTACAAGTAGAAATGAGGACCAAACATATCCGAAGATATGTCCTTCAAACTGAGGCAACCGACATAAATCTAAGCAATAGTGACGTTTTTTTTTTTTTTTTTTTTTTTTTAAACAAAGACAAAAAAGGTTTTGGAAGTTAGCGATAGTTACTCGGGATTGATCATCCCATTCAGCTCAACAAGGTTTTGGAAACGAGTTTTGTCAAACGCTTTAGTAAACAAGTCAGCGAAATTATCTAACGTATCAACCTTTTCGAGCACAATCAATTTCTTCTCATCACAATCCCGTATAAAATGATGACGGATGTCAATGTGTTTAGTTTTGCTATGCTTGACGGGATTGTTAGTTACTGAGATAGCAGCAGTGTTATCTATGCAAATAGGAGTATGAGTGAAATTCAGACCATAATCGCGCAATTGCTGTTGTATCCAAAGAACCTGGGAGCAGCAGTTCGATGCTGCCATGTATTCTGCTTCACAGGTAGAAATGGCGACTGAGGTCTGCATCTTGCACTGCTATGACACTAATCTGCCTCCAAGAAACTGACATCCACCTGTTGTTGACTTTCGATTCTGATTGCATCCTCCATAATCAGAATCTGTATAGGCGACTAACTCCAAGTCTCCTCATTTCATGTACCACAACCCTAGCTTAGGCTTGCCTTTGAGATATCGCAATATCCTCTTCACACCCTTCAAGTGAGATTCCTTTGGGTTTGCCTGAAAGCGAGCACAAAGACAAACTGCAAACATAATATCAGGTCTTGAAGCAGTTAAGTACATTAAAGAACCTATGATTGCCCGATATTGGGTGGGGTCCACGTCTGCGTCGCTATCTGAATCAGCACCCAGTTTATGGTTGACGCAAACTGGAGTATCAAATGGAGTGCTGTCCTCCATCTTGAAGCGTTTGAGAACGTCATGGACATATTTAGTTTGATGAATGAACATCCTATCTTTCTTCTGATCAACCTGCAGTCCTAAAAAGAAAGTTAGTTCACCCATAGCACTCATTTCAAACCTCTTTTTCATGACGGCTTCAAATTCCTGACACATGGCGACTTTTGATGCAGCAAAGATGATGTCGTCCACGTAGACTTGCACTAGAAGAAAGTCGCTTCCTTTTCTCTTAAAGAACAGTGTGCTATCGATCTTTCCCCTTTCAAATTCATTCTCAAGCAAGTAATCGGATAGAGTTGAGTACCAGGCACGAGGGGCCTGATGTAGCCCATACAATGCTTTACTTAGCTTGTACACGTGATCAGGAAAGTCTGGGTCAGGAAAACCCGGAGGTTGCTCAACGTACACAACCTCACCGACTTTACCGTTAAGAAACGCACTCTTCACATCTAACTGGAACACCTTCATCTCCTTGTGTGCAGCAAATGCCAAAAACAAACGAATCGCTTCCAATCTCGCCACAGGAGCAAACACTTCATTGTAGTCGATCCCCTCTTGCTGATTAAAACCCTTTACAACCAGCCTCGCCTTGTTCTTGATAATTATCCCTTTTTCATCTCTCTTGCATTTGAAAACCCATTTTGTGCTAATCGCATGCACATTTTTCGGTTTTGCAACCAAATTCCATACCTCCATCTTCTTGAACTGGGCTAACTCTTCTTGCATGGCTTCAACCCACGAGCTGTCCTTGAGAGCCATTTGATAGTTCTTTGGTTCAATCTGACTGATGAAGCAGGTGTACAAGCATTCGTTAATGATGCCTGTATCTTTAATGCTTGTGTAAACACAGGTGTGCTCATTCAAGCTTTGTCTTGTTTGTACACCGTCGGACAGATCACCTATCACGTTCTCTAAAGGATGATTTTTGTGAACTCTCGTAGTCGGAACCGAACTGACTTGCAGATAGTCTTCCAGGTTCGAAGGTAGCTCATCAATGGGTGATTGTTGTTGAGAATGAAACGGATTGAAGAATTCCTCTTCTGTAGAGGCAGCAGGGGTATCAACAGCATTTGACGAGGAAGGCTGACATTCATCGTACTGCGGTCGTTGCACATAATTGTCTTCCTCATCATAAAGCATCTTCGTAGCAATTCTCTCATCAACTTCTGCACAATCCAAGTAAGGCATGTTAAAAGATTTAAAAAGCCTATCATAGTCGAAAGCCCAGCGGGTCCCGTGCTTGGTTTTGGTGATTTGTAACTTGTGATATCAGTGTTACACACCACCTCAACCTTGCTGGTCGATGTATTAAAGACTCGTCTGTTGGGAGTCCCAACAACATATCCCACTAAAATACCTTCGTCGGCTATTTCACCAAATTTTGAGTTCGTCTTTAATATCGAACACGGGGACCCGAATGGTTCGAGACCACTCAAGTTAGGCTCTCTCCCATGCATAAGTTCATAACATGTTTTATTCAATCTTTTAACAGTTAACACTCTATTAAGGATATAACAGGCTGTTGCAACAGCTTCAGCCCAGAACACCACAGGAAGTTTCGAATCAGCCAGCATAGTTCTGGCTCCTTCAATTAACGTTCTGTTCTTCCTCTCAGCCACCCCATTTTGTTGCGGAGTATACGGGGCGCTGTACTGGTGGTCTATCCCTTTCTGTAAGCAGAAGATCTCCATCTGATAGTTTTTGAACTCTGTCCCATTGTCACTCCTGATGTATTTAACCTTTTTCCCCATAATATTCTCAACCTTGGTAATCAAATTTATTACCATCTGCACCGTTTCATCCTTTGTATTCAGGAAATATACCCAAGAATATCGAGAGAAATCATCAGTGATCACCAAACAGTATGATGTTCCACCTAGGCTTTTTACATTCACGGGACCGAAGAGATCCATGTGAAGTAGGTCTAGGGTACTGACTATTGAATTAACCTTCTTGGTGTGATGGGATTTCTTGTGTTGCTTTCCCTTTTTGCACGATAAGCATTGGTCTTCAAAGTTGAAATTCTTCAAGGGAACACCCAGCACCAGCCCATTCTTGACAATGTAGTTCATTTTCCGAAGATGAATATGCCCCATTCTTCGATGCCATAACTCGGACTCCGATTCAGTTGCTATTGACAGAAGACAAGATTCTTCTGTTGCCATCTCAGTCGATCTCATGTCCATAACATACGTATTCTTTTCCCTTGGAGCCTTCATTACTATCCAATCCTCTGGTATCTTGAAACCAGGATACAGTACAATCGCTTCATTCTTGGTAAAGTGCACAGTGTAATCTTTGTCAAAGATCTGCGATACACTCAGCAGATTATGCTTCAGTTCTTCAACGAAATTCACTTTCTCTAACGTCATTTTACCATTAGTCACCGTCCCAATTCCAGTAATCCTTCCACCACTCTCTCCAGGAAAACTCACTCTTCCTCCCTGAACAGGTTTCCATTCGTGTAACAAATTCTTGTTACCCGTCATGTGCTGGGAACAGCCGCTATCCACAACCCATAGATTGTTTGCAGCCCTGTTCAACTGTTCCTGGACGATTAAAGCAGAGGATTAAAATCTGGGGACCCAAGACCGATACATCCCGTACTTTGGCTGTCCAAAGTTAGTATTAGTATGATATTTGTAAGTCCTAAAAGGATACCTTCTTGTTGATTGACTATGAGGCCATCCAAACCTTCGTGAATTAAATGAATTATTACTAATGGTTTGGTCGTTAACAGGGAAAAACTGAGATCGATTTCTTTGGAAACCTGGATTAGTCCAATATCTGAACTTTGATGAATTTTCATTTTTACAATTATAGTAATTACCGTTAGTTCTATTCTCAGTTTTTGAAGGCCTCATACCTCTGAATCTCTGCTTCAGAGGGCAATCAGCAATCAGATGTCCTAATTGATTGCATCTGAAAGAACTCCTGTGTTCAACTTTCGTATCAATAGTTGTTTTAGATGTTGAGGCTGCATTACTGCCCATTTGTCTAACATATGGTGGGACATACGGGTTTAGTGGAGAATTCTTTTCAGTTGTTTTATTTTCCTCTCCACGTTTTGGTAACACTGCCTTTTCTTTTGTCTCACTCGACTCGGATGACTTGTCCGAATTTGATGAGACAGGACTAGGAACAAAAATCTTAACATTAGAAACAGGCTTACTCGTTTCGCCTTTACTAACTTCTGGATCTTTAATCGTAACCTTAACCGGAACTGTCTGGCCAATTTTAACATCAACAGATTTCTGATTACTAGGATCATAAGTATAGTTATGATTATAAGGTGGTGGAACTTCATTATATCCAATTCCTCCCCTTTTAACTGGGGAACGTTGATCACTTACGAGGTGATCAAGTATAGCAGAGGAATTTCTAAATTGCTCAAGTTTTCTGTTTAGTTCCACCACTTTCACCTGGTGATCAGCTATCTGTTTATCCCTTTCAGCTATTAGTTTGGTTTTCTCTTCTAACACTTCATAGCTAAGATTAATTACTTGTATTTTTTCAGCTAGACTGGCTTTAAGACTTCTGATATCTTTCTCACTAGCTTTTATTTTTACCTTGTAACTATTTTCTCTAGCTTTAGTGTAATGATGATCTTCTTTTAATGTTTTAAATTGAGCATCCAAACTAACAAACTGATTAGTTATTGTTGTCAGTTGTTCAGACAGATTTTCACATTTCGTACAAGGGAGTTTAGTACTTACCTCGGAGAGCTGATCTGTCACTTCTACCATGTAAGCTTGATTTTCTCCAGTCACTTTGGGTTTTTCTTCAGTTTAGATGTTCGCCAAATTGGCCTGTTCGAACACTTCCTCAACATGCAGATTCCAATTGTATTCCCCGTTCTGTCTGGATATCATCGCCATATTCTCACTACTTCCACCACTCTGTTGTGTAGACCTGTTCTGACTACGTTCAACTCTGTCATTTGTGCATTCTTTAGCAAAGTGGCCATTCTGTTGACAATTGTAACACCGAACCTTTGACTTATCAAAACCTGGTATTTCACCAACAAACTTTCTACCAGTCTTCTTCATAAACCTTTTAACCCTTCTCACAATCATCGCCATCTGCCAATGCAGATCCATCTCTTCCAGATCATCAGCATCGATCTGATCATAGTCTTCGTCTAAAGTTGCAGGGTCAGCAATCTTACCTTTAATGTAGTTTTCGTACGAAGCAATGAAAGATGCATAGAGAGCAAACTGCTGTTCAGCAGATTTAACACTCATGGGCATCTTAGAGTAGTTGTTGTTAGGAACACTTGAAGAGAAACTACCCTTGGTTGTTTGAGGTTTAGAAGCATTTGTACCACCAGCTACAAAACACACATCACCATCCATGTTGAGAGTTACATGACCTTCATGTGTTGAGTTAGCGCCCGAGTCTCCCTTAGAGTAGTAAGCAGATGATTCAGACTTCGAACTTGAACTTGAGTTAACTTTTGCACCATACATTCCCGGATCCTGAACCTGATCAGTTGGTGTCTCTTTTCGAACCATGTTAAGTTCAAAAGTTCGTAGTTTGTTGACTGCTGTTTCCAAGTCATAGTCGGCAAACTTTTTATCTTCTCTCATCAAGACAGTGTACATCTCCCATTTCGGTGGGAGAGCATCAAGAAGCTTTTCTACGATCTCCTCTTCTTTGTAAGCAATAGAATAATTGCTGAGTTCATTCATCAGGTGATAATATCTCGTGATGATATCATCAAATGATTCATTCTTCAAATACTTGAACACCGAGAATTGGGTTTTGAGTAGTTTAATCTTGGATGCACGTATCCCCACATTACCTTCAAATCGGTTTTCAAGTGCTTCCCATAGCTCTCTAGCGGTTTTATACTTCCTGAAGGTGTGAAGAATCTCTTGTGGAAGAGCCATTGTAATCGCAGCATGAGCTTTGCTTTCAGCCTCATACATCTTCTTTTCTTCCTCTTCCATCTTGTTGTATTTCTTAATCTGTTCACGACCCTCATACAAAGCAGTTGGTGGAATGTATCCATCTTGAATGCACACCCACATCTTAGCATCTTGATATTTAACGTACTGCTCAAACCGATCTTTCCACGCCACAAAATCGGTACCCTTAAGCATTTTCGGTGCCTTAGTAGCTGAACCCGCTTCCACTTCCATCTTTACCAGTTCCGTAATATTTATTGAAGTCATCTTTTACGAAACGAAAACATAAAGATATCCGAAATATAAAAATTTTATTCTTAACAGTACTGTAGGCGAAGTTGTGGATAACTTCGCTTGAGTCTTAACTTCACTTGAATTCTTAACTTCGCTCCCTTTTAAATTCGCCTGATTTGGCGAAGTTGTGGATAACTTCGCTTAACCTTATATCTTCGCCTAAACCCTACAAACAGTAGCGGCAACTTCGCCTGATGAACACGATGATTTTACAGGTTTGATTTCTGGGTTTTGCGAGGTATGCGAAGGTGTAATGGATTGTTTTTGATGGTGGGAGGTGAGTAGAACACAAAAACTCGGTAAGCTCGTCCCGCAAATAGTCGAACGGAACGATTTCTACACCCGCGTGATAATCCCGAACCACACAATCACGAGCAAAAGCTCTGATACCAATTGTAGGTTCCCAGCCGGATCTACACGGAATATCTCGTTAGGTGCGGAATCCCTACGTAAGACGATACGAGCGTAGAAGACGATACACGTTAACACGATCAAACACACGTTACAATAAACAAAGACACGTTGTATTGCAACTGGAAACACGTGATTCTCTGATCACCGATTACACAAACTGAATAACTCGTTAAAAACTCGCTACCAACTAAGCCGTAACCTAGCCTATTTAACATTCGACAACTTCGCCTAACATGTTTAGGCGAAGTTGTCCCTAACTTCGCTTATTCCACAAGTTCGCCTATATCAGCGACCTTGTGAGCTAACTTCGCTTAATACAAAATACAAATCCAACTAACTCGATTACAGACACTAGACACTGAACTACTGACATCATGTACCAACAGTGTAGAACCTGAGGAGTAATTCAAATAGTTAATTACATTGGATCAATGTCATTAACAACTTACCTTACGAATCATGTGCTAAATAATTCCCAGAGTGATGACGTTTGTGTTTTTCCCTTTAGAATACGATGGCTTGAGCAAGAAGGTTTGCTGGTAAGGGAGGTCACACTGGACGTCCTTGTGGGCCACGTGTTGTCCGGGAACCTTATGAAGAACCGATTAATACCACGAGAAAGGAGGAAAGTGAAACTCTTCAAGGGCCAAGCAGCGATGAAGGGTATCAGCTGGATCATGTCGTTCAATTTTCCATTTCTTACGCTGTAGCGGCTGCAATGAAGGAATTACGTCCTGGAAAGTCCGCTGAAAGCCATGCAAGGTCCACTAAGAAGGAAGGGGAAGACAGTAAGAAGGGTGATGATATTAAGGGAAGAGCGAAAGGAACCAAAAGATCTGCTGATGACGAGGAATATGTGGGGAAGAAGACACCAAGAATTGCGAGCAAGGAAACATGCAAGGTGTGCAGAAAGATGCACCTAGGAGAATGGAAGGCTGGTTCAAACCAGTGCTACCGATGCGGGAAGAAGGGACACATATCTCGTGAATGCACCGAGGACCAGAAATGTTACAGGTGTGGTAAGTCGGGTGTCACACCCCAACCTACGGCGGAAATGCCGGGGCGAACTGATTGCTCACAGCTTTTCAAAGGTTACTAACAAGCAACATTATAACTTTTAATATCTATTTAATAATTTCAAACAAATATTCATGTACATCAAAGTTATAAATAAACAATTACATTAAACATCCAAAATTAAGTTCTTGTATCTTTTCTCTAACATGCATCCTAAGTTGCTTCAAACAATCTTGATAATCACGTCACACGAAAACCTGCATATGCGTTGAAAATAATATAGTTTTTCAACACAAGGTTGAGTGAGCAACACACCAGTTTAAATGTACATATAGTATATAACAAAAATATGTAGTTGTAACAAGTCATATGAGAATAACAAATTAACCAAATGAACAAGTATAACTCAGATGTCGAGAAGCACAAAGGCTAACGACTGGCGTATGATCATACTAGACTGAGATTATGTTGGACCTCCTCGAATTCGTATGCATACAAAGCAAATAAGCACATAAACAAGTAAGGTATAAGTTGTTAACACATAAGACAGTAGTTTCAGTTTTGAGTATAAGTATATATGAGAAAGTATATTTACGCATATGTCCCAAAACATGAGAAAACAAGTAAAAAGAGGGGAATGTGGTACTCACCTCGATAGACGAACCAAATTTAAAAAGGAAAATTAAGATTGATGATGGCGAATCACACGTTGACGATAAAACCTAATAAAGGAAATAGAATCCGAAGATACTAAGTAAACGAATCGGATAAAAGAGTTCGATAATTATAATTATTATTAAGTCACATTATCTTATTTAAACTTAATTTATAAATCCAATTTAGCCTTATTTAATATTATATTTTATGACGTAGTAATATTTGTATAAATAAAATACATCATTTGAAATTAATAAATTAGTTAACTATATAAGTATATTAAAAATTTTATTATGTAAATATATTATATGAGTAAGATACTTCTTTCAAAAATTATTAATTTATTAAATACATCGATTAAATCAATAAAATTAATTTATGTGGCATTATATATACGTATTTATCCATATATGTTCTCACATGCGTACTTACATGGATGAGAAACATAAGTATTATAGTCAGTTTTTAATAAGATAATTTATTTAATAATAATTATTATTATTATTATTATATTTAACAAAATGGTTTAAAAAGATAAATCTAAAAAAAACACTAAAATATCGGGTGCAGGGGTCGAACCCGTGACCTCTGCCCTAATAACCAAGAGTATTTACCAGCTGGGCTAACCAGCAATATGTAACAATGATCCGATTTGATTAAATTATAAACAAAAACTATTTAAACAAAAATCAAGAACAAACCCTAATAATTGCAATTGATTTAATCCGTGAATGTTAATTAAATCAATGTTAGGGTTATCGATGAGGGATGGACGACGAATGTAACAATCAAACTAATTACCTGTGATGATGACGAATTGACGGTGAAAGAAGATCTCGACGTAGACGCCTTGAACGACGACTGGTAATGCTTTTAACAGGTCGTTATAATTCAATTGCTTCTAGGGGTAAGGTCGCGAGATCAAGGGGAGTATGTACCGCATATTAATTGAATTGTTATTATGTTTATATAATCAAATCACGATCGGGTATAAGACGGTGACGTATTTGGAGCAATACGTATCATTTATGATATTGTTTTCTTACTTAACTTAGTTAGGGAGGACGGTTTAGGCAAGAGAATCATAATACATAAATCAATTTCCAAGTTTGAAGCGAAGATTAAGGTGCAAGATACGTAACGGGTAATGGGTTGAGGTTATGGATCGTGGATACGGGTTCGGGCTATTGGGTTATTGGGTTAAAAGATTATAATGTTCAACATTTGCTAAATAGCCCCTAGACTATTGAGGTGAAAACGCTAAAGGGTTAAAGTATAGTTTTGAGTTAAAAACGAATATCTTTCAAGGTTATATTATATATATATTAATTAAATATAATAAACAAATATTAATAAAATAATATTACTCGATAAACGCGTTATTTTACCGACAAAATTTCCCGAATATAAAAACGGGTCAGGTTATGATTAATAAATATTAATTTGGAATATTCGAGTTGTTACATCGGGTCACTTAGCTAGAGATTGTGGGGAAGCCTTAGCAGTGGGAGGAAAAAGGGACGAGTTCTCGATCTGTGGAAAATGTGGAAGGAAACACCTGGGAGAGTGCAGAATGGGATTAGGTGTTTGCTACAGGTGTGGAAGGACAGGACATTCCTCCTGGGAGTGCGAGGACCATCATAGGTGTCACAACTGTGGAGGGCGTGGACATCTATCAAGAGATTGCAAGAAACCGAGGGAAGGACGTGAAGCAGGGAAGGATGCTTGAAGACTAATAGTTTCCTCTTGTTTCTTAGGAAAGACTGTTCAAGAAGGCTAGTTACCAGCAATAAGTTTAATTTGTGTTTGATTTATTAATGACTTAACGGGTGTTGTTATGTTTTAAAGTTTAGACCGGCATTATAAATTATGATGTAAATTGTCTTGAATGCATGTTGGTTATGATAAATAGTTGTGTTTTGTTAAAGCATCGCCTTAGGAGTTAGCGTTATCATATAAAACAAGGTTTCTTAGGACGAGATGACACTTGAGACATCGAGGGCCTCATGGATGAGCTGCCTAAATAGCTAAAACACATGAACATCACTCGGTGACTGCAAAGTCAGGAGTAAGAAGGATAGACCGGAAAGTAAATATGATCCATTAAAGTGCGTGAACATAGGAAATGTTCCTTTTACGAGGAAAAAGCTAGGTTTCGGGGACGAAACCTCTTTAAGGAGAGAAGACTTGTGACATCCCAAATTTTCAAAGAATAATATATAAATATATTATTTATTTATGGCGTAGTAGTCACTCGGATTACTAGAGAAATAATAAAAGAATAGAATTATAAAGAAGGAAGGATAAGTAGGCTATTAGATGGATTAATCATGGACCAAAAAAAGAAAGATGGGCCTTAAGTCCATGGGCTTAAGGGAGTATAAATACCCCCATTAAACCCTAAATCTTTCCATTTCCATCCATCCTACCCATATTATTCTCTCTATACACCTTAAAACATACACACATACCCTCTCAAGGGCGGCCGTGGGAGAGAAGGAGATCCGAGGCTAAATCCAAGCCGACTACCACTAGTCATTGATTTCCCAAGCTTGATACAAGATAAAGATTGACAAACAAGTCAAGCCGTAACCTAGGAACATCATAAAGGTACGTTCTTGATCCTAAAGGTTATGTTTTTATGAACGAATAATCATGAAACTTAAACCTAGAGTAGATCGGGTCTAAACGAACCATAAAGTTGCAAGCTTAACGATTAAATGGACTTAATGGACCTTCGGTTAGATACGGTTCATGAAGGGAACCCTAGATTTAGCTTGGAACGTTTTAAATCCGTAAAGGTTTAAACTTTACACCTAAAAGGGGGTAGATCTTGGTGATGTACTATCATGGGGTGCAAAATGGTTAAGAATGGTAGAAAAAGTTGTGAAAGATTGATGAAATAGGCACTTGAAGCTGGGTTAAGGGTGTTAAGGTAAGAAATCAAGCTGAAAGCATCAAACCTGGGCGTTCACGGCCAAACCTGGGAGTTCATGGTCAAACCTGGGCGTTCTCGGCCAAACCTGGGCGTTCACGGCCAAACCAGGGCGTTCACGGCCAAACCAGGGCGTTCTCGACCAAACCTGGGCGTTCTCGGTCAAACCTGGGCGTTCATTGTTAAACCTGGGCGTTCGTGGTCAAACCTGGATGTTCTCGGTCAAACCTGGGCGTTCTCGATCAAAACTGGGCGTTCATGGTCAAACCTGGGCGTTCTCGGTCAAACCTGGGAGTTCTCGGTCAATACAAGGGTTCTTTGCCTGGGATTCTCGGCCATCCCATTTCTGTTGGGTTTGGGCCTGAACCAAGCCAGGTTCAGGTGCTTTACTGGACAGTTGGGCCTGGACTAAATTAAAGTCTACAAGTTGTTAAGCCCTTGTCTAAACTAAACAAGCAAGCCCAACATAGAAACATGTTGGTCAACTAAAATACCGACTTAATCAAGTAAAAGGTTAATTAACAAAAATATATTTAACAGTTAGCCGTGCTTAATTAAGGAAGGGGACAACGATTAACGGCGAGCGCAACAGGATCCAGGTGAGTTTCTATCCCCATTCCTAGCCCCATACCTTAAGTGGTAAGTGTATGCCTTATATGATATATGTGATAGATATGAATGACTACTTGTCGGTATGCGAACGATCTTCGGATATTGCGCGTAGTGTCAGGTTGTAAGTAAGGATATGAATGTTATGTATGGATGATGTATAAACATTATAAATGAACACTTGTCGGGGCGTGAACGATCTTCCGATATTGCACGTATCGACAAGGGGTATGACTGTTAAATGAATGATGTGAAGAACGCCTAGGTGTTCTTATGCTACAATGTAATTATTGTATATATGAAGTATGTGTATACAGGTACAAGGATGGTATGTGAGTTCTACGTCCCACATAGTAAGTTAGGATGGCGAATCCTTCTAACTTCTGTTGAACATAGACTTGGCAGATGATGGCGTAGTTAAGGACAGCGGGCCTTATACGTGATATAGATGATAGGTGTAAACGTAGGTAGGGACGGTGGGCCTTATACGGGTTATAGGTGATAGACGCCAACGAAGATAAGGACTGCGGACCTTATACGTAATGTAGATAGGCGTCAGCACAGGAAAGGACTAAGGACCTTATACGTGCTATATTTGTGTTGTGGTAGCATAGGGGAAGACTGCGGACTTCGTACGTGCTATGGTTATAGGTGATAGGCGCTAACGTAGATAAGGACTGCGGACCTTATACGTGTTGTCGATAGGCGTCAGCACAGGAAAGGACTGCAAACCTTATACGTGCTATATTTGTGTTGTGGTAGCATAGGGGAGGACTGCGGACTTCGTACGTGCTATGGTTAGGGTTGCAACTTAGGGAAGGACCGAGGACCTTGTACGTGTTGTTAATATAGGATGGTATAGGGGAGGACTGTGGATCTTGCACGTACCATAATTGGTGGACATAGGTAAGGACTGCGGACCTTTACGTGTTCACGACCTTGAGTACAGGTATAGACGGCGGACTGTGAATGTACTCTCGGTACACTGTGGTTAGTGATTGTAGATATGTATGTATGTATGGTAGTAGGGTAACTGATTAAGTATGGATATGTACCTTCAGATATGTATGTATGTACGTATGTATTGTATGTCGCCTGATTAACTAGAACTCACTCAGCGTAGCTGACTTTTAGTATGCACGCAGGTATAAATGTTTATTGAGAGGGCATGAGGATGACACATGGCATGGATTGAACGGCTGGCATCTGAAAATGGAAGAAATGATGTTTTAAATATAACGTTTTATATTATGGTTTTAAAGAAAAGATTTAATGTTTGATATTAAAGGATTAAAGTTAACGTTTCAGCGAAAGTTTTAATTAACTCTGATTATAAGAACTGTGTTTATGAGTAAATCCGATGTTAAAGTGAGGCACCTGGAACGGGGCCTTACAATAATATAACGAAAATTATGGTTTAAGAAACTTAAACGGGTATACGGGTTTGCGAAATGGGTCGAACAGATTGGTTTATTAATGGGTTTAATGGGTTATTATTTAACAAGTTTGCAGTTTAGTCCCTCTAGTTTAGGTATGGAAACAAAATAGGGTTTAACTTTGAATATAAATCAAAGTTATTTTATATATATTAAATAAATATAATAAATAATTATTAATAAAATAATAAATACTTGATAGACATGATTATCTTATGGATAAAAATTTCCCGAACATAAAAACAGGTCAGGTTAGAGATATAAAATATAAATTTGAAAAATTCGAGTTTTTACAAAACCGTTCACCCATGACCGACTCTTTTTGCCGGAAAAACGAAATCCAGTGACCGGACACACTGTCGGAAAATCGTTCCAGATCTGCAGTCACCGTCCACGTTAACCTACCACTTCTATCATGTACCACGACTGCCAAAGCCTGCACAACTTCCAAACTCTTCGTCCCTCTAACTGCCGCTGCCGGAATATCGTTATACTCACCACAAGCCACCTCCAAGAGTCACAGGTGACCCAACTGATCGGAAAACACCCAAATTGTCATCACTACTCGAGACCCCCCAACCGACAGTAAAACCCAGATCTACCGCCGCTGCCTTTAGATCACCATTCACCGGAATACCGACCTCCTTGAACATACAAAGATAACCGTCACCGGAGAAGAATCTTAGGCTCGCCAAAATTTTTGGCGCATGACGGAACGGTCCCGACACGCCGGATCTACAAAGAAGATCTTCTCGCACGATTATTTCCAACTTTATTTACAAGATCTTCAAACTTTATTTTCAAAACTTCAACGGGTCTTCAAGATATTAATGTCTTGGTTCGGGTAATCACGGAGATAGAACCCGAAGATCAAGAACAAAGTTGAATCAGCTGATTCAAACCTGCTCAGCTGATTCAAACCTGCTCTGATACCAAGTGTAGGCCCCGAATGACCTGATCCGACAATTGAATGGATTTTATTCTTGATAAGTGTTCGAGACGGGTGCGGTAAAGCAAACGATTGAACAAAAATATACGTATAAAGGATAATGAGTGATCTCGTTATCGATAAAAGATTAAATATAAGATAAACGAACCGATCCCACCCAAGGTGAGCTCCCTTGGGTGGGTGGTTTACACCGTAAAACACACATAAAAACTAATAATGAAATCCTATTTATAGCTCAAATTGAACATTTTAGAAGATCTCCTATTGAAGTTACACGAGTGCACCGAAGCTTTCGTCTCTTATCTGGATTTCTCGCCCACATTAATTATTAACTTGACTATAGCATTTTTAACGGGTCTTGTAATCTGATATCGCAAGTCACAAAATATTGGCCATAAACTTAAGTAATTACTAATTAGCATGTCCAATGGAAGGACCGTATGAGGTGGCCCAAACATGAGGTGGCCCAAACATGAGGTGGCCCAACTAGTGGGGCGTTGTTAGGTGGAGTCGGGGTAGGTGAGGTATGTTAAACCAAACTGGAAATGGACAGAAGTGTGGACCCAATCCCTCAGAAGTTATTTTTTTTCCCCCATTAATTACTATTTAATTTCAAAAAGTATATATTTTTTACCATGTTAATTACCCTTTTATATATAAAGAATAATCCAATCATCTATACCCTTTAAACTCCTTTTAAAAACACCCACATAATCAACATGATAATGTTTTTTCAATACTGAAACCACCTCCACAAAATATATAGAAAACCCTCCGGTTGTTGAATCAAACAATATTCTAGTTCGACTACCATACGACGCTCAGGTTATATATTGAACTAGACAATCCTCCAGTTGTAGAACCAAACAAAAATCCAGTTGTCGAACCGGACACCCTGGTTGTACAGTCGAATAACGCTCTATTTCTAAAAGATGGTTAAGTGGATGACTTGTCGGATTACGAACCATATTCTAATCATATAAACCAGGAGGATTTAGACTGGTCAAATGATAATTACTGCTAGATAATTACTGCTAGAAGCAATCAGGCATTTTGTTTGTGTAATTTTTTTATTTATGTAATGATTTAACTTTTATTTAACTATATCCATCTTGTTTTCACCATTACACCAACACTCGTAAGACGTGCCTTCTTCACTTTTCAATATGATCACGACTCATCATGGGCAAATCCATTGAAGGTCAGGGTAACCATTGGCGTACATATATTTTTTTTTTGGGTGGGGGGGGGGTGTGGACTTTTTTATGGTCACTAGGTCAGTTGATTATATTGCAATCGCTATAGAAAAAACAATTTTTAGTCCGGTTCAAGTTGGGTCATATACAAAACCAATCAAACTAAATTTCATATAACCATTATGAGTACTTAAAATGTCATTATAAAAACAAAATAAAAGTACAATATTTAAAGTTGTTCCCTATAAGCTTTCAGTTTTTCAAATATAAGCATAACATCATGAACAGAGACATTCATAAGCAAATCTTTTCTATGGCACAACTCGCATGTGTCACATAAGTATACTGTTTTCTCTTTAGAACGCCAAAAGCATGCTCCATATCCTTTCTCATCGACTCGACTCTTGGGCCTTCTTGAACATTTTTTGTTCCTAAAGTGACGATATTAAAACGATCTCACAAACATCAACCAAGCAGGGTGGATTCGTCGGTAAGATAGTATATGTGTTTGTATTCTCGGACGTTTACATGGAATGGACACGTAGGTGTGGTTTCATTCAACAAATCATTTGAAACCACCACTTCGAGCATGATCATCTAGTATAATTGATGATCACCTCTCATAAATTGAGCTCGCAACTCCGTAGAACAACTTCTCCACGTAAGATGTGTACAACCAAGGCTACCCATCATCCATTGATACAAAACAACAACGTCGATCATGGCTTGTTGGCCTACATAAAACTCACCATCGTATAACCGAATTACTGCATTATATAAAAGTTGCAGACATTCACGCGAAGTCCATTCAGCTATACATAAGTACTCATCGCATTTGTCGGAGATCATTACCAATTGCGAGTTGTTTAACGGACGATGTACATTTTTGTAATGTCGTAAAACTCTATTTCATTTTCGCGTGTAGTCACTCTTGAAAGCATTCAAGTTTTGCATCTATATCGTTTGCAATTTAAATAAAAACGTTTCGACATACAATACCTTGCTTGAAACATCGCTTCGTTGTATTTCAAGTCGTAAACGAAATAATCCTCCATTAGAATTTTGTGTCCTTTCCTTTGATTTCTAGCTACACATCTTATTTTATTTATTCTACAGTGTATTCTTCTTCGACTTGTTTGGCAAGATCGTAGAGAAACGGGAAGCTACTGTCGATGGAGAACATATCGTCGTAATCGTCGAGTGAAATGATAAATATTTCATCTTCCATTTTGTTTGTTTGTGTGTGCGCAGAAATTTGATAGGTTAATGTTTGGGGTTTGGTGAATAAAAACGGTTAATGTGTTGTGTATTAAATAGGTGAAATTTAATAATTTTTTTGAATTTTTAACGGCTTTATAGTCGTTGCCAACAGCTCGATACCTCAAATTCATCACGATATTGATCGAAACAAGCAATCAGATCAACTATTCGCCCGGCCTACCCGATGCGGTGGCAGCAATGTAATTGACATATGGGCTATCCGATGGGGTAGACACATGCACCCCCCCCCCCCCCTCCCCAAGAGCATTCTCAACATATCCCTATCCACATCTCTATAACTACACTAAAAACACTACATTTTTCTCTCCCGTTTAATTAAATAATATTTTTAATACTTTTATTATTACAGTTTTCTATCTACTATACTTACAAACAATTCAACAAAAATTAAAAAATAAATATGGACAAACTTTGTTTCCCCAAATTTACAAAAAATCACTACATGATCTCTCCACCGTATAATTTACACTCACAACCACTCAAAACATCTCCCTATAATTTGAAAACTTCTCTCACATAATTTCGAGTGATTGAATGAGAATGCTCTAAGTAATATTTGTGTTATACTGTAGTCTCCAAGATATGCATGCATTACCAATTTCGGTGCTTGTTCGGGGTCTTCGCAACGGTTTCTAGGCTTAAATCAAAATGGCATTTGGAATTGTTTTGGGTTGCATCCTCACCTTGCTCCTCACTACTGGGCCCCATACCGCGGATGATGTTACTACGTGGATCATCTTTATATAGGCTTGAACTTTATTTAATAATAAATGTCCTAACTTTTAGATGTAACAATCAAAAAAGCCCCAATTGAAAAGGAACTAGGTTTGAATGTATTGGGTGGATCAGCTGCACGAGCAAAGTTGGTTTGAGAATGTGTAACATCAAGCTCATTGGATTGACTGAGTTTTTATCTTAACCTAGTTGAACGTACACGGACATCTGTAAGTGGGGTCCAGCTAGTTACGTATCAAGTGAAGTAGTAGCTAGGGAGGTCCCGTATGCATGCCCTGCAATGAGTATTTAATATTAATCGGCACTGCAAGGGGACCAGAGGGTGGTACCATACTGAAGATATATATATATACGTATGTATATATGTATGTAGCTGATTTCAGAGTAATAAAAATGAGTTCTGATCGATTAATAATGTTATTATTAGCTATATAAGATTATACATCAGCCTCCTTTTAGAAATTAAGAAAGAAATGCTGAAAGTATAAGGACGCACATCCCATGCTGATGATGGCACTCATTTTCTCACCTCAAAACAATACAAAAGACATCCAACGTACATTCATGAATCATGAGTCATGACAATACTCATGATGTCTCTAGGGTGGGGTCCGTGGGGACCTTAACCTATACTAATAACCACTTAATTACGTCAAACATACAAACAAACACATAAGTATATGTGTCCATGATCGAAACTCAATAGATCCAATTTGATATGTTCCATCGTTAACTAATTTTACATTATGCTAGAGTAATGTCGTACACACTTATGTGGTCAGTTGATCGATCCTCGTAATATTGTTGCGGTGTAACAGCCAGCTTATTTTTTTTGCAATTCATTCAAGCTTCATTCAAGCTTTCCTTGTGTTTAAAATAATTTTTTTGCAATTCATACTTTATTATAAAGTATTTGTCTACATGTGCTTAGGGGTGTTCATCGGATCGGATAACAGATTATTCGGGTTATTTGGATTTGAAAATTTTTGGACCCTATCCGAAATCTGATCCGATTCAAATAAGAAATATTCTTATCCGATCCGAATCTATCCGAATTCAATTCGGATCGGATTCTGATAATATCCACATAATCCGAAATTATCATAATAATCCGAAATAAACCAAAATCATTTTTCTATTTTTTGGTTCACAACATTTAATAGTTTAGAATCACAATAAACATACAAACCGGAAAATACGAATTAATATTAACACAAATTTAAAGTTTAAACTTCAAATAATAGTCCAATAAATATACCAAACCGGAAAATACCACTAAAAATGTTTTTTATTCGGATTAAACGGATATCCGAATAATCCGAACAATCCGAATTTTTTAAAATGTCATATCCGTATCTGATCCGAATCCGAATTAGTTATTCGGATATTCGGATTGATCCGATCCGAATATCCAAAGAAGAATTCGAACCGGTTTATTTGGGTTTCGGTTTCGGTTCGGATTTCGATTTTTTCGGATTTCGGATTTCTTGAACACCCCTACATGTGCTCTAGATACATGTTTGTAACAAGGGGCACGTTTAGCCTGACCCATTATAAATATATATATTTCAGATGATACTAATGATTTATTAATTTTCATATATTTGGAATTATGTTAGGTTAATGTTTTTTTTAAAATGTAATCCTTAATTAAGGTAAGTTTGAAAACCTTATATAAAATTAATTCATTTCTTGATTGTGGAAACACTTGCTGAAAAACAATAGAATTGAAGAATAACTAGCCAAGAGAAAGAAAAGAAATGCTTGTAGTTTGTTTATATGGAAGAGAGGAGCATGGCTCATCTATATACATTGTATGTAATTTATTTTAAAATAAATATGTGAAAAAAAACCCTAATACACTAGCTAACCAAAGCATAACTTCTTTGTACTAACTTCTGATATATACAGCTCTTAAACTAAACATGCATGATGATTGATGTTTAGATTAAGAGTGTCAAATCATATAGAAGATAAGCCTTTGGTAAGAAGATATACAATCTGAATAATGATAAACGCAAAGAAATCTTCAAGACTCACATCCTGAATGAAATGTAGGGCGATCTCAATGTGTTTCCGGCTTTCCGCACAGTTATGAAACACCAGATTGTAACACAAATATTGTCAACACAATGTAGTTGAACTAAAGAGATCTACATGTATCTCACAAAATACATAGCTATTTCAACAAAACTCAGCAATTATGCGAGCAAGGACACGATTAGGGGTGGCAATCTTGACCCATGGGTTGAATGGGTTGTATCAAAATGTATAAGATGGGTCAGAATGGGTTAAACTAAAAAAAGAAAATGATTGAAACAGGTCAAAACGGGTTGACATTTCTCCGGTTTTTTTTTTAATGGAACGAGGTAAAACGGAGGAAACTTTTTGGTATTTTTACTTTTTACATTTTTTATTTATATTTTGAGTTATAATTTTTTAATTATTTTTTTTGAATTTTTTGGTGAGGTGTTTTGAAGTGAGTTTTGAAATCTCAACCCATTTTTACCCATTTAAAAACCCCTCACTAAATAATTAAAATTATAACTCGAAATATAAATAAAAGACGTAAAAAGTAAAAATACCAAAAAGTTTCCTCCGTTTTTCTCGTTCTATAAAAAAAATAAAAAAATAAAAAAAATTGGAGAAATGTAAACCCGTTTTGACCAGTTTCAATCATTTTCTTTTTTTACCTTGACCCATTCTGACTTATCTTATACTTTTTTATACAACCCATTCAACCCATGGTCAAGATTGCCACCCCTATACACGATACTATGCCGCACTACTGGAATGCACAATTGTATGCAGTTTATTAGTAATTCAACCCGATGAGGTTAGGTCTAACAAACACACAGTATATAACTTATGATACATCAACAATCACATGGAAAATATATGCAAGGAATTGTGAAATCTTGCTAACCACATAAACAACCTCAAAACTGGTTAAAAAAGAGATGCAATAACGCATGAGTGTGGCCGGATTTGGGTATGTGCAAGCAGTGCAACTGCATAGGGCACAAAACCAGAAAGGGCCTATTATCTTATTAATTTACACAAAAGTCTTGGTCCAACAGTTAATGACACATGTATTATGTCTGACTTAAAGAAGTTGAAGACTTAAAACTAATAAAATAAGTACAGATAAAAATTGATGGAGATCCAATTCATAAAGAAAAATGAAAAAAAAAAACATATCTCAAAATAATAAAATATCAAACTCAAATTGTCAATGCAACAAAATTTTAGTCATTTTATTTGTTTTTATTAAAGTTTCTTCGTTTTAAGTTTATCCTCGTTTACTTCCTTTATTGTATTAGTTGGCATAGTGGGGTTATGTAGTTTATTATTAGAAATCACATATATTTTATTTGAAACTAAAACATCATTTTTTTTTCTCATTTTGAATTCTGGTCCTTTGAATCGAAACAAACTTTGATTCACAACACTCTATCTTGATCAGCTTGGCTACATCCGTCCCTACGCCCGCACAAGTTTCAGTTGACATGCCAGCTTCTTCTTCGGTGAATAAAAAACGTACTCTCAACATTGACAACAAATTTTAGCAAAATGTTTCCACACCAAGAATCTAGGCTCAGAAGGTCCTAGTGAAAGAAGTTCAAATCAATATGATGTTGAATGAAGAACCCATCTTAAACGTACAAGTCACAACTACTAGTCTACTATACATATATGCAAAATCATTATGTAGTTTCAACAGGGAAAATCGAGTATGAAGTTGTGGAAATAAGAAGCTTCTCTTTGTACGATCTCTAACTTTTAGTTTATATTATGAGCATTGAGTCGACATAGTAATTTTAGCATAGTCCATTGATGAATTCGATTCGTGAATAGCTGTATTTTGTGAGAAACGCCACCACACACCCCATCGCTGCCCTGTAGATTAGGACGGAAACCTCTTAACTCATTTAAGCTCAATTTTATAAAAAATAAAATTGTTTGCAAAATCTAAATACAATCAAGTAAGCCTATTTAAAATTTAATTATTTAAACACAGTAAAAAAAACCTTTCATTTAAGCACACATTTTTTTCTCTACGGCCTAAAATTTTTTAAAATTCTTGAAGATGGTCCTGATAACTCTGTTAAAAATTAACGTAGAAATGTGAATCAATCAAAAGAAAAAAAATGATTAAAGTTCATGAGCCGTGTGATAAATGGCCTTCGTAGTGGGGGCAGCCATTTCTTTTGCTCAAAACGCCAAAACAACACTAAGCAGGGGGCATTAATTTATGAATTATGGGCGTGAACATTTTTGCCATGACAGTGTTTAGGGGAATTAAAAGGATGGTCAAAGGATCAATCATAATTCTTTATTTTTTTTGTTTAGTTAATTTAAGTTATATTTAATCATTATAATGGTCCTCAATCACTATGCATAAAACCAAAAAAGGCCTCCCATGTCTATGTGGATTGAAAAAGTGTTTTTAGCTAAACAGTTAACGCGGAAAAATATCTGATAATGGTCAAGGACCAATATCTGAAATATCGGTTATCTTGGTGAGATATCGGTGGAATATCGTTAATTTTAATATCATGTAAAATTCATATATATATATATATATATATATATTAATTTTACACTAATAATTCAGTATACTCTTTTACCATTAACAAATTAACCTTTTGCAACTTGTAAAACACTAACAATCGTAGTAACTATAAATTGATAATTAAAACTTAAAAAACTGATATCGGAAATGTCGGTATTAATCAAATATTGGTCCAATATCAATCAAGTATCGCTCAATATATATCGCCGATATTATTGGTACCGATATTCTACCCGATATTAACCAATGGACCGATAACTGATATATCAATGATACATCGTGATATATTGGCGATATCGACCACATTGGTTTTTAGCCCCTTCACTACAGATGCCCGGTCAAAACGTAATTAAAGTATAGGGATACAAATGTAAAAACAGATTAATTGAATGGTAAAAAATGGCAAAAAGAAAAGTAAAACAGCGAATTTTTTAAAGGCCAATTTTATTCGAACCCAAAAGACATACCACTTATAAGAGGCTAGCTGCCTAAAAAAATAAATAATGTGAGAAATGCAACCTACAAAACACAAAACATTGAACCAATTATAATGAAAAAATTATGAAATTGAACATGCACCACGCTCTAGGCTTGGTACTTTGCTTTATCCATACCAATGATTTCTTTGCACTTTATATTTTTTACTATAGAATTTCTTCTATGTAGGTAAATTAACCTATTATTGTCTTAACAACCAGATCCCTTTAATCACCTTGCAATAAACAAAAATATGTAGTCAGGTTTCAATACGATTTCCACGAAACACACATTGCAAGTCTTCCAAAATAATGTCTGTCGTTGAAAAGCCCATTTAGTTGCTATGCGGTCTAATA